>NC_142143.1:13491060-13642575 GCF_024610735.1 Ursus americanus | reverse complement strand
CACTTCTCAAAGCATGGCCCCAAGATTGCATCTGTCTGTCCAATGAAGTTGGGTAAAAATGTGGATCTCAAGGCCAAATCCTGGTAGGTCTGGGGAGCTGGACTTGGAAATCTGTTTTCCCAAGGAAGCCCCACATGTGTCTGGGCTGGTGGTCCTCAGAACACACACTGAAAAACACTGGCTCAGGGACAATGACACTATCATGTGGCAGGGGCGCCAAGAGCCCAAGTAGGTGATGCAGTGGGAGCACAGAGCATGGGCAGAGGAGATCTGTCCTCAGGGACATCAATCCACAAATGACTCTTTCTTGCTGAGTGGCACTGGGATGGGGAGCAGCTCAGAGACCCACTCAAAGATGAATGCCAACTCAATCGAACCACTACTGCCACCTTCCCCCACCGAGATGACTTAACATGGCTCTGTAATCTGCTATGACACCTTCCAACCCAGAATCTGAGTGCCACCGTGGCTGAGGTCCCCCGGGTCCTCTGGGGAAGGTACAACCATCTGCCCAGATGCTGACCCCATTAAAGGGGCGTGCCAACACAAAGAGAAAGTAACTGGCCATGTGGCTGAAAGGAACTATAATTGCAAGAGGAAAAAAATGAGAGGAGAGAGAAGGCCCGGGAGAAAGAAGAGGAAGAATGAGCTGGTGTTCCTAAAAGACAAATCATGGCCTACCCCAAAGCAGGGCTAGGTGGTCTAGGCAGAAGTGGGTTTCCCATATGGAAGAGCAGAACAAACATCAGCTTTGGTGTCAAGATATTTCTGGACGTGAACAAACAGCTGCATGGGAACAAGTCTGTGACTTTATCTCTGCATTCCCGGCACCATGTCTGCTGTATTTTTTTAACTGAATGGTGGGTTAATTGAGTATTTGATTAACTAGTACACAAAGAGAACAGAAGGAAGTCTAAGAGATGGAAAGTTCTAGTTTCCTAAGAATAAAGGAAACAGAATAAATCAAACAGATTTTTGGACTTGAACAAATAGCTTAATCTTCCTGGGTCCCCCAAATCTTCTGCTCTGTAAAATCAGAATATTAATATCGATCTCAGGCCGTTGGAAGAATTAAAAAAAAAAAAAAGAGTTCTAGCAAAAGATCTTTGCACAGAGTAATTAATGTACCTCCTTTCTTCTCCTTCAAACTGTGGGTTTTAGAGAATCAAATCTCACACAATTTCCAATATTAATAGTAGATAATTTAATGAGTGTCTACTAAATGTGAGGTACTATTCTCAGCTTATGCATGTGTGAAGTCCTTTAGTCTTTACGATCCTGAAAAACCCATTTTTCAAGGTGGAGAAGCTCATCAGCCACAACTGCTGTACACCCACCACGAAAAGTTGCAACATTCCATCCACCTCCCTTACCTCACTCCCTAAACCTGGAGTAGTGAATTTCTTCTCCAATTGTTCTCCCTTTTCCTTCCCTAGTACCTTTTCTACCAGCCATGCCTTACCAAAAAAGAACTCTCCAAAGAGTTGGAGAAAGATGAATTTCAAATGTTACCTTGCACATTTTTTGGGAGAAGAAATGGCAATCCCTCTTTAATCCCTGGCTCATCGCCATGGAGTATCATCAAGGCGTCTTGCTTTGGCAACCCAACCTCTCTTCTCTCTACTCTTCCTGCTACTTATGGGGTCCCTTAGGTTGAACCAGAACCGTGGGAATCACAACTCCACCACTAAAGTCATCAAAATGCAATAGCTAAAAATCTTCCTAATTTACTGTGGACACCTCATTACCTGCTGGAAATCCAGGTAAGAGCATTTACCAAGTGATAGTGGACAATGAAGTACACGGAAGACAAAAAGCTGTTGGAAGGGCAGAGAGAACTAAGTACCAAAAAGGGAAGAGGACGTGGTTCACAGTATGTTGTGGATGTTCTTACTCTGAATAAAAAGGCAGGGCTCCCAGAGGAGAAACAATTTGGGCCTTGTTTTTTTTTTTTTCCTGCATGAGACACCAGAGTGAAGATAAGATGATTGGGCCATGGCAGCCATCTTGCAACCATGAAGCAAGCAGTATGGAGACAAGAGGTCAGTATGCTAAGAATGGAAAAAGATGGAAAGAATCTGAGGTCTTGAGGACACTGTTGAGCTGCTGCACTGACACTGGACTCCCTACCTCCTTACGGCTGAATGCATGGTCACTTGCAGCTAAAAGGTCTCCTAATGAAATGATTTAAACTGTACCTGGCCTAGAACTCAGCAAGCCAATGTTCATTTCCTATTGAGAAAGACTGTGGTGGCATTTTTTAAGCTACCAGATTAGCCCCCTTCCGGCACTGTTTTTACATTTTCCGACCAAACTAAAAATGAAGATGAAATAATCCAGGGGGAAATGTCCTTCTTTCCCATGTGTTATATGACCTCAATTCATAGGTATGGACACGTTGGGTATGTCTGCCCTCTTGTGCCCCCTGAAGACAACGTCATCAGTTTCACAAGCATACAGGCCGGACTCTAGTACCTGCAGAATCTGGATCTTCAAGCACAGGACCCACGTAGGGACAGACTTTGGAGCACATCCAAATGGGAGAAATACCGGCCCGCGTGATAGACTCAGATTCTGATGTGATCCTTCGGTTATCTGGCCTTTTTCTCTCGACTGGAAGGACAGTATCTTATTGTCTGGCCATCAAGCTCCACCCTGTGCACACCAAGGATTCAGGCACGCAGAGACCGGCCAGCCTGACCACCCACCCACTCATTCCTCGGGGACAGGGCGCTGATACCTGGCCTCCCACCTGAGCTTCTCACTAACATGCTGGGAGGCTACATGCCCGGACTATACTCTGGTACCCTCATCCATAACCTGAGACCTGACCCGTCGAGCCGGGAAACACCACTGCCTTTGTGACAAATGGAAACATAGTACCATCATGCAAAATGACATCAATGACTCCTCCAACTATTCAGGGCTAGAAGCCGTTGTGACCGCCACTTCCTTTTGAGGAACCTAGAGATGAACTCACTGGCTCAAGGTCACACACAGTTAGAAGATGGCAGAGTGGAACATGAATAAGGTCCGATGCTGCTTTTGTGGCGATGTGTTGCCGCCCCAGAGACCCCGGTGAATTTGGAATCTCACTTCTGAGAGGAATGCAGACCGTTGGGGCTGACGGAGTGAGCCTTGCAGGCAGCTGTGAAAGCAGCTGTTAATTACCTGAAAGGCAGTCATCAGAGAGTCAATCGGCCTCCACTCTAGGGCCTGGAGGACACAACCCTAAGCAGGGAGAAGAAGACAGACGGTGGCTTAGGCTTACACAGGGTTTGCTCAAGATGCCCAGAAACAGAGAAGACTGTCTTTTGAGGTGAGCTTCCTTCCAACGGATGCGGGCACCGAGGCTGCACACCTGCAAGGCCGGGATTATCCGGAAGGGCCTGAAGCCTCAGGAGTACCACGATGATCTGGAAAGCCGATTGAGCGTAATTTTGCAATGAGCTTGGGTGCAGCAGTGGTATGTAACTCTGATATGCTTGGCACACAATAGGCACATAATATTTACTGAATGAATGAATGAATGAATGAATGAATATAATGAATATAATGGAGATGGGGAGGGCCACAAATATCCATTACTTTAACTCCATCACGTGCTAACTGTATTAACCTAAGTCTTCCTCGCACAGTGAGATCCAGGAGCTTGTTAATCAATCAGTGTCCCATTTTTCCCCCACCTGTAACACCTGTTATATTTATCTCCACCCCCACAGGCTCTGGGAGGGGTCTGTGCATGCAACAGGTGAGTGCACAGATGTTCAAGTCCTGAAAAGGGGGAGATTATGAAACACCCACTTACTGAGCCTCTACTCTCACATGAGGCGCCGATCTGTGTATGTCACATGAAGCATCTCTAATAATCCAGACACCAACACTCGAAGGGGGGATTTTTCATCCCCAAGTTACAGATAAAAACACTGAGGTGAAGAGAAGCGGTCACTGACCCTAAAGTAGACAGCTAGCAGGTGGCCTAGTCCTTGTTTGCAAATGATTATCATTGCCCTTATTAATACTTGGTTAAGTTCTGGGCTTCTCAGCCCCTCCTGATATTTCCAAGACATAACATTAGGACTGTACGGATTGTCAGAATGAAAGCATTCAGTCCTAAGACCTTTTTCCTTTATATATACAACATGTATGTGCTCGTTCCTCTTGTGTGAAGCACAGCATTAAGCACAACTGGTCCGAAGACAGCTTCTAGAAATTGCCCGGTTATTAATTCACTAGCCATGGACACGGAGAGCGTGCAGTTCTATGCCAATGGCTGGCACAGGTTAGAGCTCAAGACACGCTCGTTGAACTCAAATGCTTGACTTCAAGGTCCTTTGGGGGGGGGGGTAAAAATATCTAGAACGAAGAAACATCGAGCAGATGTATTTGCTGTAGGGAGAGACCATTTTAGAGATGGGGAAAGGAAAGGAAAGAAAAAAGAAAAAAACCCCAATACATAATTGAGCGTCCCAGGAGGAGAGAGGGACCGAGGTCCTGCCACTGAGCACAGATAGTCTTTTAGGAGCTAACAGATGTTCATTTTATGAGCAAAGATGAGAGCTGTTTGGCCTTTTTAGGTAGCTATAAAAATCTGGATAATTTTAAGTTATTCTAATAGCTGCCTGACAATTTTATTAACGTCGTCAGCTGCCGGGTGGCCCTGTCCACGCCTGAAAGAACGAATCCTCACTTGGGATTACTCCTATCAGCTGAGATCTGTTCGGAACACCTTCCTGTTTTCATATTAGCCAGACAACGAAGAGGCTGTCTGCCCATATGGCCCCTCGGAAACTTGGCGGCGGGCTGCCCCTGCGGGCACGCAGCTCCCTGGCAGGAGCTCTGAAATTGGGCAACACTCGCTGAGCCTCAGTTTCCCAATACGGTGGGTGTAAAGCACCCAGACTTGGTGGATTTTTACCAGTAAGAAGCGAGATAATGTAAAGTTCATCTGGCGACTAACACTTGGTATTCACTATATGTTAGCTTGTGCTTCCTTCTCATGAGCTACAGCCATTTGAAAGAACCCGGACGGCGAGGCTCCCTGTGATACGAAGCTAAGGGATCCTGTGAATCGTAATACTATCTATTACGGTTGTTAACAAAATGCTCATGTCCTACTGTGCCGAGAAAAATGCTACATGTTGGTACTCTAGGATTTAAGCTCCCAACAATTCCACGAGGGACTAAGTATTGTCATCCCTATTTTATTTAGAAGAGAACAGAAGCTCAGAGCGATTTAGGAACTTAAGACCCAACGTTAGCTGCGTGCTCCTTTGCTGCCTCATTTCGGTTTCTTATGTATTCCTTTCTTTAATTTGTCAAAACCAACCTCTCCTCCGCCGTGTGCGGACTCTTCACAGCACTTACGAACGAGGCACTCAAAGTGGTTTGGCCGCTTTGAGATCATGGGTAAATTTGTTTTGTTTTGTTTTTTAATCCCTCCCTCCCTCCCCCAGCTTTAGAGAGGTAATTGACGTGCATTGAGTGGAAGGTGCACCACTTGTTGACTTGATACATCTCTAAACTACGAAATGATTATCACTATCACGATCGGCGGCCACCTCCATCCTGCCACGCAGTTGCTCTTTGCTGAGAACATGTAAGATCTGCTCCTAGCAATACTCCAGTACGATACAGTATTGTAAGCTAGAACGCCATGCTGTGTGTTAGATCCCCCCAACTTTTCAATCTTATAACTGGACATTTGTACCCTTTGATAATATCTCTCATGTGGGTGGACTTCCTGGCTGTTGCCCTTCACTAAAGGGGGACAGAGCAAGTACTGGTCCCCTGTGAGGTCCATTAGTCAGGGTCCAGTCAAGGAACAGGAACTTCACACAGAGGGGCCTTAATAAAGGGTTGCTAGCCAGGCATGGGGGACTGTAAAAGGCAAAAGGAAATACTGAGATGTCACATAAATGCACCTGTAACTGACAACGGCCCTTCCTGGGGCTGGCACGACAAAAGGAAGGGGGTAATTAGGATTTCGAGATTTTAGGAGCTTGGAAGCCAACTCCCCCACCCCCACCCAACCTGGAGCCCAGACCTCCGAGAAGGGACCAGCACAACGTGGGTATGGGGAGTGGGTGGACCGAACTGGAATGAACTGCACACCCAGGTGAAGAAGACCAGCCAGGATGGTTCTGCCAAGTCCCTTCTTCTCTCCAGCCTGTTTCCCTCCAGTGCCCCTATTCATAGAACCTCACAGGAGCCCGTGGCATGACTGAAATGTTAGAAGAGCTGCGGCCCCAGTATCGCAGAGCGGAGTGCACAAGGCTCCCTTTGAAGCTGAGAGCAGGAACTTAAAATGCCCTTATGGGAGTATATGGGGTATTGTGAACATCGGTACCCGACTCTCAGGCTGGGCTCTTTCCCCTGAGACATTAAGCCATTTCTCGTCGAGAGGGTATGAAACTGCCACAAATCTTCGGAGCTCTGTGTAGAGTGGGAGACTGAGATCCTCTCTTTCAGGACACAGACTTAGAGGCAATCTCCCTATCTTCACTCCAGCACCGGCCCCCGACCCCCTCTGTGCACGGGGAGGGGTGTCAGAGACATGGGGGTGCAGGATCCCCCACCTGCTTTCTGGCTCCCACACTACTGATGCCCTGGTCTGCTCTCCTCTCGTTAGCTCTGCTCTTGTGAACTTAAGTCGTTTTTTATGCCTTTCCTTCCATTTTCGTGGACTTTGGGAAAGGCACAGAAATAAACTTGTATGTTCAATCTGCCATGTTTTATAACTCACATTTAAGGAAAAAAAAAGTATGTGTGGGTCACTTAAAACATGTGTGCAGGCCAAATCTGTCCTCTGGACCGTCGTCTGCAACATCTGCAGGGCGTCACAATGCTGCACTCGGAACAAGGGGAAGCCAGAATCATTTGGGTCATTTTGCTCGGAAAGAGAAGGCTGCAGAACAAATTAATGGTAGAGAAGAGACCATTTGAGGACAGTTTGCAGCTGTTCTCTTGCTCTGCGAACAGAATTAAAGGGCATGAGCATAAAAGTGTGATATGAGGGATGTTAACCAGAGAGGAAAAATCACCTCTTACCTGGCTTACCGTGGTGCCCACACTGGTCTCCTTGCCCCGTGACCTCTCCCTCCATAAACGGCCTTCTGTGCTGTGCGTTTCCCCTCCCTGATCTGGAACCTTTAAATACCAACAGAGCACGTGTTCGATCGTTCATCAATTAATTCTAGAATGCTACACATGCCAGAGCTGTGCAATGCACTGAAGGGACAGGGATAAAGCCAACAGGTACGGTCCCTCGGCCTCAGTGCTTAGTGCTCAGCTAGAAACAAAGACAAGCCAATAAGCATTTCGATAAAAAATAAGTCTGGGCGCCTGGGTGGCTCAGTCGGTTGAGCGTCTGCCTTTGGCTCAGATCATGATCCCAAAGGTCCTGGGATCGAGTACCGCATCGGGCTCCTTGCTCAGTGAGGAGCCTGCTTCTCCATTTGCCTGCTGCTCCCCCTGCTTGTGCACTCTCTCTGTCAAATAAATAAATATTTTTTAAAAAGTAAATCTGATCTGAGATCACCTCTCTTTTCTTTATGTACTTCCACAAATACATCTTGCCTACGTGCCAGGTCGCTGGTTAACCCCTGTGTTCAAGGGTACACATGCAATCCTCACCGTAACTCTATGAGGCTGGCATGATCACCCCCATTTACTCCCACTTTGACCCCAGAGGCTTACAGAAGTGCAGTAAATTCCGAAGACCGTCTAGGCAACTGTATTAGTTTCCTAATTGCTGTAACAATCACCACACTCTTAGTAGCTTCAACCCACACAAATGTGTTCTCTCACAGTTCTGGAGGAAGGTATGAGGTCTGACTAGGCTAACATCAGGGCGTCGGCAAGGCTGCGTTCTTCTGGAGGCTTTGTGGGGAGAATCCGATTCCTTGCCCTCCTCAGCCTCCGGTGGTGCCGGCGTCCTCGGCGGGTGGCCCCTTCCTCCACCTTCAGAGCGCGTTCCTCCAGCCCCTGCTTCTGGATCAAACGGCTTCTCTCCATCGTCAAATCGCTCTCTCTGTCTCCTCCGGAAAGGACCCTCTTGACTGTTTCTACTCCTATCACCTCTCACACCAGCAAACCCCCCAACTCTCCCTCCAGACACCAGCTGCCCTACAACACAACCCAATTCTAATGCTAACTACCTGGAGTGAGCACGGACCCCAAAGGTTGAAGGGCTCAGTCCCCAAGACGGCCTCCACTTTGGACACCAGTCACAAGTACTGGGTCCCTGGGTTACCCACACTTCTGTCCAACGTGGAGACAAAGTTGGTTTCCACAATGCCCACCTTTCAGGTTCAATGACCTGCTAGAATGACTCACAGAACTCAGGAAAGCACCTTATTACCACCACTTTACTATTACTGTCTGTGCTGTCTCTGGGTGGGTTACCCTTCCCACACTCCCGTGTGTTTACCAACCTGCAAGTGCATCACATCCCAGGGTTTTATGGAGGTTTTGTCACATAGGCATGATTGAGTCAACGATAGGCTGGTGATTCACTCAATCTCCAGCCCCCTGTCCTTCCTGGATGTGGGGGAAGGAGGCTGAAGGTTCCAGCCCTCTAATCACGCCTTGGGTCTTTCTGGCCATCAGCCCCACCCTAAAGCTATCTAAGGGCCCACCAAGGGTAGCCTCATTAGAATAAAAGACAGTCCTATTACCCAGGAAATTCCAAGAACTTTAGGAGCTCTACGTCAGGAAGGGATGACAAAGACCAAATATATTTATTTTCTATTCTATCACAGACGCTCCTCACATTTTGAGCTCACCCATCTCGTTCAGGATAACCCCCTCATCTTAAGACCCTTAGCTTAACCACATCGGCGCAGTCTCTTTGGCCATACAGATTAACTTTCACAGGGCCCAGGGATTAGGACAAAGATATCTTTGTGGGCATTATTCAGCCTACCACAGGTAGAAAGAAGGGCCTGGAATTCAGATCTGTGTTTTGTGCCTCAAGGCCAAGTGTTTAATCCCCCACGGCACACACGTGCTACCCCATGAGCCCAGCACTTCAGCCACGCCCACAATTCCTGTGCCCCAAAATCTACCCCGCAGGATGACTCCTCTTTGCTGTTTCTAAGATGTTCCTTTTGCCTGGAATTCCCTTCTACTTGGTCTCCCTACAAACTTCTACTTAACCTTCAAAGCCCATATCAAGTGCTTTCTGTGTGTGTCTTCTCCCTGCCGCTGCCGACCAGAACCGGCTCTCTATCTGCCTGCACAGCCCTTCGGGAAACTCTCTGCAGGAGCAGTCACCACATTACTTGGCAGTTGCATCTACTCCTTCCTTCCTTCTTCTCCATTTATGCAGGAATTGCTTAAGAACAAGAATCTCTTTCTTGTGCACTGTGTAATATCTTCCATGTCCAACGTTACTCGGCACACAGTAGGCGGTGAATACATGTTCCTGAATTGAAGTTAATTTAAAAAACCAAATGATTGCATTATCCAGGCAGACTGAACAATCTTCCCCAAAGGTTAATGAGAAAAGAGAACCGAGCAGTTTTTCATTTTTTTCCCCCATCAATTTACCGAGCCCAGTGCTGAGTGTTATACCAGCTGCTAGGAACAGAGAGACGAATAAAACCTGATTCCTGCCTGGGAAGAAAGGTAAATGAGACGTATGGAGTCCCCTACTATGTGCAGCGACCGTGCCTGACGCAGCCACACACGCTAGCTCATTTAAGTGGAAGTCGGCCAGATGAGAGGGAAACGGCCTCAATGAGATCCCCATGGCCCCTTCCAGCACACACGGCTTCTAGAAAATGAGTTTATGATCGCCTCTCTGATTACTGGCAGCTTTGCTGAATTTCAGAATGCTTAATCCAGAGTTAAAAGGCAACGTCCAAGAACGTCCAGTCCCATGTTCTTGAAACTACGGTTTGCCCCACATGAGGGAGTTGCAAAAATAATTTAGCAGGTTTCAATGAGCATTTTAAAAACTAAAATACACCAAATCGACTAGGAGAGAAATATAAAAATTCACTGACCATGGTTAAGGACTGTTTTGTGAAGGCAGTGTTTAGTTACACAGCTGTGTGTCTGGATGTTTGTATATATGCATGTATATAGATGTACACGCACACCCCCCCCCACATTTTCTTTTGGACTGTAATGCACAACGTATTCCTTACTGTGGGATACAGCCAAAGAGGTATGAAGAGTATTGACGGTCCTCCATCTCTACTTAGATACAAAGAGCAGGGAAGGCGGGGCAACGGACTTCCGCCAGCTCTGTTAACAAAAGGCCTGGCAGGTGAACTCCCCAGCCCACGGACATCTGCTTCACACTCACTCCACCGCCATCCCGGTAGGAAGCCCACTGGCTCCTGAGTGAGCCCAATGGGGGAAGTGACCTGCTCGAGTGTATCTTGTTCTGTACCTAGGCTGTCCTGACCAACTTACATGGAAAAACCTTTAAATAGTCTCCAGTGGGACTTCCTTCTGATTGTCACAATCAAGATCTGATTATCAGAAATGGTCTAATTAAAGCCCCTGAACTCCTATGATGTGGAGTCCTGAGGAACAAATGACAGGCTTTGATGTTCTTCTGACCTGGGATAAAATTCCCACGTCTGCCACGTGCTGGCTAGGGGACCTCAGGTCGGTCAGCTGACTGTGGCACTGGGCCTGGGGTAGGGGTGGGGGTGGGGCATCCCTTCAATCCTGGGAGAGCCTGCATGAAATACAAGCTCAGTAAACCTGAACACCTCCCGCCTTCCATTCCCCTTCTCTTTCTACGAATATTTGCAGAGATGTTAAAAAATAACCCCATGCCAAGTACAACTAATGAGTCAAGAACAACAGCTGCTGAGAAAGTGGCATTTCTCCTCCTTAGGCAAAAGCCACAGAGCCACGTGATCCTTCGTTCCGCAGCTGGGGCGCCGTCTGCCAGGGCCTCGCCAAGTCCCCCCGGCACTGGGTACCAGCTCAGAGTTTGGAGTTGACCACGTGCCAAGCCCAGCTCGGCTGTGTGTGCTCGATCCCACAACCAGCCCCATCCTGACCTTTTCTGGTATTTATGATGTCGGATTGGATTTTGATCACTGTTTGAGCTCTTGACACAAAATAAACAGGTTGGCACTCTTCCCTGGGAGGCATGAGTGCCAGGCTTCTAAGCCTGTCTCCAAACACGACCCTGCCTCGCCACCCCCACGACAGAACAGCCAAGACGCGACGTCTCCTTCGTCGCGGTAGCCAGCAGAGCTCAGGTCTGGAACTTTCAGGAGCTAAATCTCCACTCTAGTGGCACGTTCGCCTTACATAAAGAGCTTGTAAAAATAGGACGGTCCAGCGCCTAGACCAGAGATTCCGACTTGGTTGTTCTGGGGCAGGCCTGGCAGCACTCCTCCTAGACAGCTCCCCAGATGACTCCAACCTGAAGCCACTGCTGAAGACAACTGCACATGGGAGAAGCGGTCCTTCAGCCGGCCCCTGCGAACCGGTGCAGAAGGCGCCCGGTTTTCACACGGGGAATGCACAGCAGAGAGAGGTGAGCTCGTGCAAGATCGCGCAGCCGGGGCTGGGCCTACAACACAGGGCTGTCCGACTACCGGCAGCTGAGACATTGCACTGTGATGCTAAGTTCACCAACAGACATCCGCACGGGAGCAGCCTCGGGGCCACAGCCTTCCTATGCTCCAGAGAGAGGGCGAGCATTTTGCTCTTCTCCGGAATACCAAAAAACAGCTGGAAACGGCCCAAGAATCCAAAACAGAAGGCCCGCATTGCCAAATAATAACACAGACGAACCACAGGCTACCAGGAAGCGTAAACAAATGACACGGCACATCACTCAGGAAAATGGTTGCAATACGTAGTTAAGAGGGAAAAAAAAATAGTATGCAAACAGTAGCAGTACAATATGATCCCAATTTTATTAAAAAAATAAACATATTTTATATGCACAGAGAAGTGTGTGGAAGGAAATATACTACCATGTTAACAACTGAACTCGTAGGCAGTGGGAACACAGGAGTTTTATTTCCTTTGTGCCACTACAGAGGAGCATTGCTTTATTCATAGCGCATACGTATAAAGTGGATCAGTCTAGCGAACCTGAATGATGCCCACGACAGAGCAGTCTGTTCTTGAAAGGACCTAGTAAATTCTTGTTTTTGCCTCTGGAGATGAAGCTCTTTCACTAGTACAATAATGCCCAGAGGGCGTCTTTATGCTGCCTGCCCCCTGTCCTGACTGGAATTCTCTTCTTACTGTTCTACAAAGAAAACATATTTTCTTCCTCAAAATTAAAAAAAAAAAATAGACCTGAAATCATGGGCATCAGTGTGTCTCAAAAAACCAAAGTCAGAGAAACAAACGTGAGGGATGAGCACCTACTGTGTGCGGCTATGGAAAAGGACCAACGGGTATCCAAAAGCCCACCGTCCACCACGAGTGCTTCCACACCTCTCCTGCAGACAGAGGCCAGAACCTAGCTTGCGTCTGGAAGCCCACTGCCCAGAGATTCTCGCTGGGCTGAGCCAGCAGCAAGTCACCATTTGCTCCAGAAGATCTAAATCCCCGTGGGAACCCTACTTTGGGGCTAGCGTCATTCCCCTCACTCGGACTCCACTCCTGTCTTAGCTTGTGTCAAGCCTGCCTTGAACCTCAGTGCTTCAAGTCCCCTCGGAGACTCCAAGGCATTTGTGATTTCCTCCTTTATAGAAGCAGACAACAGAAAAAAGAGTATTATAGAGTCCGTGGAGCCACAGAGGCAGAAGACCTAATTTTGTTTATTCAAGAACTAATTTTTTAGCGTCTACTAGGCATGGATTGGGACAGACCTTGAAGACCGTCCCTACAGGACTTGCTGGCAGCTAACTGCAAGGTGTGAGGTCAAGAGAGGCATAGAAGTGACTCCTACTTTCAACGATTCTGCCTCTGCCTCTGGCCGTGTGAATGTATGTAGGATTCACAGACCTGAAAAGCACTGAGATTATCCAGGCAAACCCATTCCTTTCACAGATTCATTTCTGTACCAGGCACTCAAAAAATACTTATTAAACAGATATCCTTGGATCAGAAAGGTACAGTCACCTGCCTAAGGCTAGGAATGACAAAACAGAGACCTGTATCCTGGTCAAGTCCTCTTACAACTTCATCTCACAAACTAAAGACCTTCTGGACCTTTACCTTTGCAACAGAAAGCACTGAATCAGTTCACGGTCTCTTAACATCCTTCCAGGTCCTGTTTTTGGCGTGTGTGCACGTGGGCAAAGCTTCCTGCTTCCATACAAGACTGGAAAGAAAATTCATCTTTCAACATGTCACCTTTCCACTTTGACAAATACTGATTTATTTTTTAATTGATGTCCCAGGAAGGCACACACCTAATCTGCTTGAATGATGACACAGTTAATTAGGCCAAACAAGGAAGAATGCCCAGGACAGAGCCCAAGCTGGAGGCACTACTTACTATGAGCTGTGGCCAATTTCCCAGGGAAGAGTAATTTGTAAAAGGAAAGATCAAGGAGATATTCAGCTAGGTCAAACTTTTAATTTAGGTCACATTCGAGGACAAACAGGCTCCAAAAATCTACCTTTTCCATCTAGACAGAATAATCTTCTAAAATGCTAAAGAAAATCTGCTCATGTACCAACAATTTACAATGTCTATTATAGGCCAGTCCTGGTCACTGAGGAAGACCCTTGTCTAAGACAAGAAAACAGTGGTGGGGACTTGCGGGAAAGAAGTTAAAAAAGAATTCTTTATGTGGAATGGGTTTTATTGGCCAGTGTGCTTCTTAAGACTGTAAATGACAGAAATTTAAGCTGACTTAAGAAATAAAAAAAAGGGGAAATCTGTTTCAGGCATGACTGGAGCTTGGGACTATAATGCAATGTAATCTGGAATCTGTCTCTTTTCAGGCTCTCCGATCTGCTTTCACGCTCAGAGAAGCTGTACAGGAAAGAGGTACCACAGCCAGCCAGAGACTGCTCTCTTTAAAAATGCCTGCTTGCTAAGTGGGCCCTTGGCTGGCACGTGTGAACCTAGGTTCCAAGAAGGTTCCCACTCTTCCCTGGTAAGAATGGCCCACTGTATAAACTGTGCAAACATGAGGGTTTATGATGTTTTCCTTCTGGGAGTCTGGAATTTTGGTATGTGCTAGTAGAGGTTGCCTATGTGACAAGCCTCCAGTAAAGATCCTATGTACTGAATTTCTAATGAGCTTTCCTGGTTGAGAGCATTTCATACCTGTTGCCACAACTCACTGCTGGAGGAATGAAGCATGCCCTGGATGACCTCACTCAGAAAGGACTCTGGAAGCCTAAGCCGAGTTACTTCTGGACTTCACCCATGCACCTTTTCCTCTGCTGATTTTGCTTTATGGTTTTTTATTTGCTGAAGTTAGTCATAACCATGAGTATGACTCATGCTGAGTCCTGCAAGTCATGGAATGTTGGGGTGGTCTCGAGGACCCCCAGACACAGTGGCAAAGTAACTGAAGGAGTTTCCGGTCTCATCTCACAGTTTAGTAACTGGAGTGGAAAATCTTTCCCAGAAGTTCCAGGAAAAATCCTTGGCCTGGTGCTTATTAGTTCTGACTCGTTCGGCATGGGGCACATAAGCACCCTGAACAAATTACCATAGCCAGGGAGATGGCTGGAGTCCTGCTGGCCAGGACTGGCTCATGCCCTTACCTTGCAGCCAGGGATGGATCACCACCCTTTATGCACATCGAAAATCAATTAAGACAAGGAGAGGCAAGGTTTTCAAAAGAAAAAGAGACATTCTGCTGATGTTTATGGAAGGGGAACATGGATGCTGAGCAGGCCAACAGCACTTGTACCACAGTGGAGCACAAATGTAGTATATTATGAGGAAGAATTTGCTACACTTAAACATCGACCACCAGCACTGGCACCGGCACCACCATATCACAGGTAGAAGAGTTGATCTCATTTTCTTACCCAACACCTATGCATCCTCTTGTATTCCCACCCAATTTGCTAAACTGAGAAACAAGAGACACCTATAAATCTCTCTCTTGTACCACACTGTATCCGGACATCCATTTCTAATCGATTCCATTGTTGTATTCCATCTCCACCTTAATTCAGGCAATGATCACTTCTTAACTTGGATTACTGACATGGCCACCTAATTGGATTTTGTTTTTGGTTCTGGACCGTCCAACTCATTCCCCCACTGCAGTGCATCACCTTTTTATACTGGGGACTGACCTTGATCACTCTTCTTAGAGACCTTCAACAGACTCTCATGGTCTTCTGAAAAAGCCCTAACTCCTTGGCATGGCATGCCAACGCCAGACCCTTCATGACCTAGCTCTTGCCTACTTTTCAATTTTCCATCACATTCCCAACCCACTTCCCATGCTTGACTCTTTTCACAAATATTCCAGCCACAGGGAACCCCCGAAAGTTTAAACAACATGCCACGCTGTTTTATTTCTTCATGACTTTAACCGTACCGTTTTCCTGCCTAGAATGGCCTGTTTCCCTTTTCCTTCATGGAGGTATCCCAGCCAATTCACAAACCACTTTATCTTATGCTGTAGGTGACCTCTTTCCCAGTCCAGAAATGACCTACCCTCTCCATGGTGGCACCACTGTGCTTGGTACATGCCCACCTATATCTCTCTCCACAGTCCTTTCTTAGGAGCCTTTGCCCTTCTAATTCTCAAGTAGAGCGCCCTCTGCAGGAAGGCAGGTGTATCACCTCACTACCCTCACAGCTTAGTTCTGACAAGGAGTAGTGCTTTAATAACTTGTGGGTTTACTGACCACAAAGGAAAGAGGCGGGGATTGTGGCCCTGCCCCATACTAGTGAGATGACTTGGGTCTGTTATTTAACCTCTGTAAGTGTTGGTTTTCGCTCTTATAAAATGGGGATTGGACTATCCCTCTGTCAGGACTGTTGTGATGAACGGAGCAAATGTATATAGAGCACCCAGGTTGCAGGCACAGTCTCAACTACACCAGGCACCTTACAAAAAGGCAAGTTCCCCCCCAGAATGTAATATACTAAGGTAAGATGGGAACAGTACTCTTGACTATTGCATCATTTTTCTGTGAATCAAAAACTGTTCCAAAAGTTTAAAGTTCCCCTGAAAAATATATAATTCCCATCCCTGCCAAGCAGCCCTCCCTTCCCTCCTCCCCGCTCCCCCTAAGCCTTTCAAGGGCTGCCTCCTCTGTTTTTGAAAGCCTAGTATCACATCGTTTCAAAAATAAAAAGGCTTATTGGCTGGATTTGGGGAATCTTCTTCTTAATCTTACAAGACATTTTGCCATTGTGGGATAAAACCTGGGGCCTCCTTTGCTTTCTAAGCAGTAAAAAAGAGAGGCCCCAAATTGTCATGACCTCTTTGTCCCTGAGACCAATCAAAAGGCAAACAAAAAACCAGAAACCTGACTTCCTTTTCTAATGAAGATGGTTGTTAATGAAAAAAATATATATATATATCCTTTGCTTCTAGGGAAGCTGGTGATTTTACCTGGTCCTACGCTGGCTGACAGTGTTCCCTTAAACGGCCCCTCCATCCATCTCAATAAGGAATCAGCATACACACCTCTGTCCACTGCACTCTTCCAGATGGGCAAGCCCAGCGCACCGTGCAGAGAAGAGAACAGCTATTTGTCTTCCTTGACAGGCCACGTCCGTCCTTGTCATATATTAGATGCTGCTAATAATCTATGTATATGCATTTAGGAGGATAAAAAAATTTTTTTGTGTGTCCTTGCGGTAGTCACAAAATGACATGTGCCGACATCCTCTCTTCATGAGTGTGTAGATGAGAAGTGAGCTGGTCCCTCTTGTAATTTCAGGGGAAGATCGTAAATTTCAGTGGGTCCTAACAATCGTGGCCTTCTAGGGATACGAATGCATTGGAGTCTGGTTAATTCAATCATACTTTCCCTTGGCATCATGTACCCTTCCAGGTACGGGGGGATGAATGCATTTATTTTCTGAGAAAGGAAATTCACTACTGGCTGTTCAACGAGCTCTGCTGCCCCAGAAAGAGAGAAAATGTACAGTTCAAGCATTTCTGAGGCTTGTGCGGCGTATCAACGAGGGAAGAGAAGTCAGAAGCACATACAACAGGAGCTTAAACACAGGGCTGATTGACAAAGTCATTCAGAGGGCATATGACTGGGGGGGTCTCCATGGCGTGAACTGGTAAACAGGCTATAGAAAGCTCAGATTTTATTTCTTCTTCTGAGCCATCATTATCAACCGCCTAAAACCACCACCACCTGACGGATCCCGCACATTTCCATCAGCAATGGCGGGTCACTAAGGAAGTGGTTCTCAAAGAGAAAGATTTTGCCGCTCAGGGGACATCTGGTGATACCGGGAGATGTTTTTAGTTGTTAAAACTGGGGAGGGTGGCATCCCACACCATGGACGCCACTAAACATCCTACAATGTACAGAACCCGCCCCCACACCCAACGAAGAATGATCCAGCTCCAAATGTCAATAGCGCCGAGCTGGAGAATTCTTGCACGAAGGCAATGAATTCCAAATCACTGCTGATGTCCAGGACACTGGGGGTGGGGGGGGGGACAGGAGTGGGCCCTGGGTATGTGCGACCTGGAGAGACCCTACAGGCAATTCTGATAACCAGAAGCCGGCCTCCACCCCAGAGCTATCCTTCATGTCAGGTCCCTTTGGCCAAGATACTTGTAGAGTAAACAAGAAAAAAAATTGGCTTCCATTCTGAGCACATGATTCTAAAGCTGGGCTTTGTCTTTGTCTCCATAAATTCATTCCACAGGTATTTGCCTCTTGCTTCCTCCCACTATCTATTCTGTACCTGTCTCTATCACCCCCGCTAAGTCCCTCGTGCCTTTATTTAATCCCAACCTGCTCCCTCACCCTCCTTTCCCCCAGAATGACCAAGGACAGCCCTATCCCCTCGAGGCATCCGCCAAGCTACCTTCACCATCAAAATCTCTTTGCCCCGAGGCAGCTGTTATCAGGAAAATGAGAGAAAAGCTACCTAAATAATTCGCACTGATGGTAGGTCACCCTAAAATGTTTCCAGAAGTATCTGACTTTTTTCAAGGAAGGATGAGTTAGTCACACGAATTTCTAATGGAGTGAGCACTAGAAAACATAGCTTGTAGGTCTGGTACCAAGTAGGTGCTCAATAAATATTTACTTAATGTCTAAATGAGCAAGAAAAGACTTCTGGGAAGAGCAGCTTCCTGTAATTCTGGGTTTAATGCCTAAGCTTTTCAATATATCTTCCTGAAAATTTCGAAGTCTAAAATGTTTCTGATTCGATGACCTCCCCTTCCTCCATGCCAACAACATAAATAAAGATTTATTCCGAGGAAACGTGGTCGCTCTCCACAATGGAAGGGCCCATCAGGGGATGGTAACCATTCCAATGTGCGAGACACAAGCAAGGTGTTTACCAAAAATAGCAATGACACAAATGCTCCAGGACCCCGCGGCCCTACAATAACAGGTAATCAGAGAGTGGCCTTCTCAGACCCCCAGATCCTTCTCTTTTACTGATTCTAATCAACCTCCCAATTCAGTGTGTGCTCCTCCAGTCTACAGCCTACCCTACCCACCCTCCCTCCCTCCTCTACCACTCCAAGATAAAAGGAAAAGCTAGGAAAATAATAATAAAAATAATAACACCATATCTTCTAGATTCTAAGAGGCCACTGATTGTAGGATATATCAAAATATTTTCCAGGAGAAAAAGACCATCAGGCAAATTACTTAAGTCACATCCCAATTTCAGAAACAGTAAAATGTGAAAAAGCCTGCACTGAAGAACTGAGAGAATGTCACGAATGCCAGCAAAGCACTAGGCGGATTACACATTTTGCCTCCAAACTATTACTCCCATCGAGACTGAGCAATGGAAGTGCAAACTGGAGGGGGGAGCCGGCCTCAGACGCAGGTCCGGGGGCCCTCAACGCTCCATAGCCTGTGCTCTCCCCACTGAGACAGGCAGCTAGTGTTCTCCGGGCTGGAGAAAATCCTGACTCTTCCTCCAAGACCCTTCTCCCAGGCTGCCCTCCTCCAGGATCGGGCAGCGTGCCTTATCGCAGAGAACAAATATTGCCGCCTCTCATAGCAAGATCCTCCCTCCCTGAATCTTAGGTATGTGACCAGCTGGCTTCTTGTGATGGCAGCAAAATGACTACGATGTTAGCACCAACGGCAGCCACACACTGTCGTGCTTACTCCGTGCCAGGTACTGAGCTAACCTCTGCGTGGAACATCTCACATGGGCCGCCCGGCCATACCCTAGGAGCATTACCATCCCTACTTTAAAGGCAGGAAATGTTTGAGATGGTACCAAGGGTATAAAGAAGGTAGGAGGATGGGGAGCAGCTGGATAGGAAAGAAGGAAAGAAATACTTCCCAGCCACTTCTAGAAATCGGTCTTTCCTCCCCTTGTGAACCTCCAAGTGTCCTCCAGCTCACTCCGCAGAGCGCCTGAACCCGAGCGCATTCAGGAAAGCCACATGAGCCACATGACGACGGATGAGGGTCACGTCTGCCCAGTCAGGGGGCTCCTGGGGATGGAGCAGTGGGGCTCTCCTGCCCCAGCCACCCAGGCACGGCTGGCCTGAGAATGCACGGCTACGGGAGGCAGGGCCGGGTGTGCGCTGCACCGTCAGGGCGTGAGGTCAGGGATCCGTTCTGCTCTGCGCTCGCTCTGCTGCTCCTCCTCACTGACCAGGGCTTGCCACCTGCACCTCGCCCTCCCCTGTGTGCTTGCCGACTGTCATTAGCCTTCTGTGAGGGACAGCAAATCCTGCCACTCTCCCTTCAGGACCAGGGCCATGGGATGAGCCCCCCTGATTCTACACTAGGCGCACTGGGAAGTTCAGAAAAGGAAACTGTAATAACCCAGTGAGAACACTATTTTAATTCCCGAAAGGAAACGCCTGAAGATCCTTCCGGCTGGTCCTTTGCTGTCATATCCAGACCTGCTCAGTCATCTTCGCACGTTCAACATGGACTCCTCAGCCAGGGCTCTCCACTCCACTTCCCCAGCTCATCTCTAATCCATGTTCTTGGCTTGTCCCAAGGGCACTAGCCTGCCATAGGCCACAACATGTCTTGCTTGGACTGGAGCAGTAGCCAACCCAAAACGTACTGTCACAACTTACTTTCAAGGTTTTGGTTTCCTGCCTCACCTTTGGAATCATTCCCCGCACTGAAGCCAAAGAGGTTTTTTTTTCAAATCTGAGAATCTGAGCATACTCCATACTCCTCTACCTGAAACTCTAAGCCACCTTTGTTATTTTTTGAGAGAGAGAGAGCACACAAGCGAGCTAGTGGGGTGTGAGGGGGAGGAGTAGGGGAGAGAATCTCAAATAGATTCCACGCTAAGTGTGGAGCCCGATGCGGGGCTCGATCTTACGACCCGGAGCTGAAATCAAGAGTCAGATGCTCAACCGACTGAGCCACCCAGGCGCCCCTCTAAGCCACTTTTAATCACCTGTGGATACAACCCAGAGCTGTAATTTATAAGACCCTTCATACCTCTCTTGTCTTATTCTCTCCCCCTCCCCAAATCCCCTAGAATCATATGCTTTACTTGTTCATTTATCTGACAAATATTTACTGAGCACCTGTTATCTGCCAGGCACTGTTCCGGATGCTGGAAATGTCTCCGGAACAAGACAGACAAAGGCAGGACTGATGCATCAGCAGGAAAGACACACAATAACCCAGTGAAGCCAGGTGTGCCCAGGTACCTGGGTCCTCACGGCTGAGTGGATGGGGTGGAGCAGCCATCTTGATAAGTCCTTGCAAGCTGGACTAGAAGGTGATGGGTGCTTTAAGGAGCATGGAAAGAGCAGGGTGGGAGTGAGAGGCTGGCATCTCAGGTTACAGGATGGAAGGGAACAATCAGGGAGAAGCTCACTGAGAAGCTGAGATCTGAGCCAAGACCTGCAGGGAGCTGTGGCAGCAAGACAGAGCGATCTGGGAGCCAGCACACCCCGTGGAGGGACATCAGAGCAAAGGACCCAAGGCAGGAGCCTGCCCAGTCTATTTGAGGAGATTCAATATTTCTTTCACTGCTTGTCTGCACCATCCTCTCTGGGGACCTCGGGCCTCTGCGTGTGGCATTCCCCCTGGGAGGGGACACGGAGGCTAATGTCACCATGCCTCTTCCTTTCAGAAGCCTTTCCTGATGCCCACAACCCGCTGACTGGGGCTGCTTTCCCTGAAATGTAATTCTCCCTTTCAAGGTACTTGCCACCTTTCTTGTAACCATGTGTCCCGCTGGACCTAGAATTTGGTGGTCAAGAGCATGGGCTTGGGGGCCACTGTGGCTACAGTCTGGGCTCTGTCGTGAACTTGGCAAGATTCTTCGAGACTTTTATGAGGGCTCAATGAGAGACAGCCCAGTGCCTGACACGTGGAAAGCACGTAATAGAAATTAGTCCCAGGAGGGCAGAACTGGGTCTGCCTTACTTATGATTTCATCTCCCAGGCCTGGGGCAGGTCCAGGGCTCCAGACATAATGAGTCAACAAAAGAACGAGTGACTGAACGCACGTGGAAGGCAGAGCAATGGGGAGCAGGGGGACCGGGAGGCAGGTGGGCTTCTGTTCTCCTAACTCTCAGGAGCTGCCGGTTGAGGAACAAGAAGAAAAGAAAGATGCAGATGGTAAAGGGAATGATCACTGAGTAAGTAGTGTGCAAGGCAGTCATTTCCCGACTTAACTACCAAAATAAAGCCGATGCGGGGCGGTGATTGGCGCGTTATTCCCCCACTTTCAAAGAACAACAACAGAAAAGAGGCTCAGGGAAGTGGAAGGATTTTTCTAATATAGTGAAAGAGAGCAGATCCCCATCAAAGTTAATGGTAAAAAAAATCATTAAGAAGTCTTCATCCATTTTGCCAGGAACAGAATCCTTGGTGTTCCCCCAATGGCAAGCATTCAAAGTGGAAAATCAGCTGGGCATTAGAAGTTGAACGAAATGGTGAACACCGGTGGTGAGGAAGGAACTAACGTTATGAAGAGGAGTGCAGGAGAATGTCTGAAACCACTGTACAGATGCGAAGAAAGGCCCTAGCCTCCGCGTGGAGCACGAACACGAAACCCAAACCCCACAGAGGAGCCTCGCCCTGTCCCAGCAGAACCCCCGGGCCATCGGCACCAACAGAGCGTCACCCACACAGACGCTGGCTGTCCCAGCCATTGCAAAGCACCTCATTGGAAGCTCTGTATCTTTTAAAATCTCTGCTTTTCTTCTGCAGGGCAGGACGGCCTCTCTAGGAAGGTGGGAACAGATGAGAGGTGAGGGGTACCTTCTCCAGAGCTGGCCTGGCCAAGGAGGGCCGGCTTTATTCAGGGGTACCCCACCAGCGTGAGGCTGTGTGGGGTGGTGGTCCTCAAAGGCCATCTTTGATTCCCTGTAAGGGAGGGAGGTGCGGAGCTTCACTTGGAGGTCTGTGAAGAGAGCGAAGGAGAAGGATCGAAAGTCAAAGGGAAAGGCGCAAATGGGATAAGACGGGATAAGACAGGCTAGGAAGGAAAAGGAAAAAATAAAAAAGAGACAAGGAAGGAAAAGCGTCTACTGGGCACCAGGATCACTTTCCCAAATCCACGCTCTTGTGAGGCAGTGTCCGTGTGCTCACTCTACAGGTAAGGGAGTGCGGTGGAGAGGTTCAATGGACACCCCAAGACCGTCCTGCTGATAAGTAGACCAGCAGGGATTTGAAACCTGATGTCTTCCTTTGCAAGGCTTTTCCTACTCCCACCAGTTCCACTGACAGAGGGAGAGGAGGAGGATGGGAGGGAGGAAGGAGGGGGGAAGGAGAGAAGGGGAAGGGAGGGAGGAAGGAGAGGAGGAGAGAAGCAGGGAGAGAGGGGAGAGGAGAAGAGAAGGAAGGGAGAAGGGGAGGAGGAGCAGCCTAGGCAAGATAAGAAATAAAGATGTGACCTGGAGAAATGTTAAGAGTGTCTAAAAACTCCTTCAAGGCGAGTGATTATAATCACCAAAGTTCTGTGAATGTCTTTTCAAAAGTAGTACTTTCAAGGTGCTTCGTATTCAGCGTTTCCACACTATTTTACACTTACAGCCACCCCAGCCTCGATGGCTTTGTGGACAAGGCTGCGAGATAACGGAGCAGACACACTTTAAGGATGTCCGCCATTACCCCACAGCCTCCGCCATTACCCCACAGCCTCTGGTGGGAGTCCAAGAGGAAAACGGGACATGGGAAGAATAACACGCGCTATCTCGTGCATTCCTCACAAAGACCCTGTTGGCACTGTTCCTGGCTCCCCGAAGCCCAGAGAAGTCAGGTAACCCGTCTGTGGTCACAGAATGACCCCGATTTTGCCGCCCTTATACCGACCTCGATGAGTGCATGAGTAGAGCTCTTGGAGCTCACAGCTACTTTAAAGATGATGTTCTGGGATGTCACCAGCTGGGCCAGGATTCTGGAAACCAAAATTTTATTTCTCAGATCCTGGGAAAACCACATGTCGCCATGGCCCTGATTTCGCCTCCATAGTACTGTTCTCTGAATGCCTGTCTCGCCTTGGGCCTGCCCTCTACCCCGTTCCTGTGGTCACCTTGGCTGCTCTCGTTTATCTAACTTGGGTCTCTCCACAGAGACTCGAAGCTCCACCCTCTCCCTTCTAGGGAACACAGGTGCAGGGTAAAGGGTACTGGGTTTAGAGTCAGGTCATTGGAGTTCAAGTCCCGGTCCTACAACCTAAGAACTGAGGCGCTGGGCATGCCACATGGCCTCCCTACGTGTAAGTTCCCAGATCTTTAAAATGGAAACATTCACAATAATTACTTCCTGGGAGTGTTGTAAGGATTAAATGAGTTTCACCAGAAAGTGCTTCACAGAGTGGTTGGCACAGAGTAAGTGCTTAAAAATGTTATCTGTAATTAGTCCACGGCGAATCTATTAGTTCTTAAAAAATATCCACTGGTGTGACATAGCTGCCTACACCGTGGCATGATGGGGGTGAGCAGGGGAATGCCCCCCTGTGCTTGATACGCCCACCGGACCTATTTGGGGGCCAGGGCTTTACACTATGGCAAGAGACTCTTCCTAAAGGGAAGACATTTCTTCTCAAGAATAAAAATGCTACGTTGAACATGGCTTCTTCGAAAAGCTTCAAGTTATGGGGGTACATTTATTATTTACGCTTTCATAACAGTCCCTTCATATTATAAAATCGGATATTATTTCCAAATTTTTGTGCAGTAAAACTGCGGCACTCAGGTGGTGGGGGACTCGTGATCATGGGTCACAGCTGAACTAAGGGGCAGTCCCCCCCCAGGCCTATGCCCCCACCCCCGCCCCATCAGGAAGCCAGAGAGGCAGGAGGCAGAGCACGGATTCCACAGACGAATGGTCCAGGGCTCGGCTCTGCTACGAAGAGCTCTTCGAGCAGGGAAAGTTACTCAGCCTCTCTTAGGTCCAGTTTATGCTGTTTTTCAAACGTACAAAGCTTCCAGCTCAGTGCCTGGAACACAGGCAGTCTTTAGGAAATAGTATTTTCCCTTTGCTTTCCAAATACTAATTTCTCTGCCTCCTCCTCACCCTCTCCATATGGATGTCCAATTAGGCCTTTCAAACTTCAAGGGTCCCAAACCAAAATCCTCTTTGTGCAGTCGTGGTGCAGTCTGCCATGCCAGCTTATGCACTCTGTGCTCTCTCGCTCCCACATCCCCCAGCAGAACATCCTGATGCTTCTACATCCAAAATGTAGCCCTACCATGACGACATCTGCACCTGTGCTGATGCACCCGGGTCCCGGGGCTGCCCCGCCTCAGAAATGGTCTCCTTGCTTCCTCTTATGCTCAGATGGGCAGCCGGGATGACCCATTAAAAACATCAAACAGGTCCCATCACTCCTGCTCAAAGCTGCATAATGGCTTTCCCTCAGCACGGAAGGGAAAGGCACAATCCTCCCTCTGCCTGACAAAGGAGGCCTCCCTGATCTGGCCCACAGCCCCCCACCCATCGTGGGCTCACTCCATCCTATTGCTCAAACCTGCCAGGCCACATGGCTCCTGAAACTTCACATTTGCTGTTCCTTATGCCTAGGACACTATTCCACTTTCCCCTAGGCACCTGGCATGCCTGTTCTCTCAACTTCAGGCTTCTGCTTAAATGTCACCCTTTTCTTAGAGAGAAAGAGAGAGAGAGAGACAGCGCATGCAAGTGTGAATGGGGGTGGAGGGTAGAGGGAGCGGGAGAGAATCTTAAGTAAACTCCGCGCTGAGCATAAAGCATGACGAGGGGCTCCATCTCATGACTCTGAGGTCATGACCTGAGCTGAAATCAAGAGTCAGGACACCCAACCGACTGAGCCACCCAGGCGCCCCAGGTGTCACCTTTTTGATAAGAGCCTCCATCACCACCGTATCTGAATATTAAAACAGTGCGTGTGCACAGAGACATCCCTCATCTGCTCTCTCCAATTTCCTCCTGAGCGAGCACTGATCCCCATCGAATAGGTTACATATTTTACTTATTTATTGTCAGTCTTCTCCGCACTCAAGTAGACACTTCAAAGGGAGGGGCTGGGTTTCTCTTACTCTTGCAACATTCCCAACAGTCAGGAAACAACGTGACCACTGTGAAGCTCAGCTCCAAGACCGAATGGGTGGCTCCCACTCTAGCCCACCGTGGAGCAGCCAGTACTCCTGGCTGAGAAATCAGGGGCTCTGAAAATTCGCTGGCAGCTGCAGCTGGTGACAAGGGTGCAGACTGCTGACGTGGGGAGGGAGGCACCTGCCATTTAGGCGAAGTCCAGGCTCAGGGGGCACGCGGACATCCCCAAGAGGCACACAAAGCTGCCCACGGCCGAGGTGGAGGGTGGGTCTAAGCCCTTACTAAAAGGCTTCTTACTAGAGTCTCCATGTAAGGGATCTGGAGGAGGGGAACCTCAGAGCACCACGAAGGGTCAAGCGTATGGGTTCTGAACACAAGAGGCCCAGACAACTAGCTGTTGTAAAACAGAGAAAAATGCACAAGGCCAAACTGCATCAGTGACACTCAAAATGTTCACGGTGAAGGAAGCCAATGCAATTGGCTTTGTGAGACAGAAAACGCTCCCTTTTGCATCAGAACTTTCTAAGGGGTCTGTGCTAAGGGGCTTTCTTCCCGTTTCATGACCTGGCGACTAATCATTTCAGTTTAGAAAAAAATAATTATAGAACAACAAGAAAAAAAAAACCCTAAAAAACCAACCCTGTCCAAACCAGTGCCATATGGAGAAGAGAAGAGCTTACTTATTTTCTTTTCACCTCCATATTTTCCCAGAAAAGTTAGAGTGGGCATGGGAAAACCTCAGATGTTTGTATACTCCTTTGCTGGTGATAAGATAAAAATGTAAGGCAGTCTGCCTTGTTTGTGAGCTCCTTAAAGGCAGGTGGTGTGTTCTCGAGAGTTTTAGATAACAGCAGCATCTAATATATTCTTCTGCACAGCAGGGGCCTAACAAGTGCTAGAAATAAACCAATAAAAGAATGAACAAATAAAATGCAGCCCATTAACTCAGTTCCTTGCATTCAAGTGCCCCCATCCCCGTTCTAACCTTGACCTTGGCCCACATACTCTGCTCTGCCCCAGGATCCCAATCCTTGCACCAGCAAGCACCTTGGGAGCCTCCCCTTCTCGATGATACGGGGGGATTTAACACCACGATTATACTATTGCTGTTACTGGCTTCAGAACCCCACCAGCACTATGGCAGGTCCTAGCTGGGACAGAATAAATGGGATTTCCTAGCTACAATGCTACAATTAGTGACCGCCTGTTCCAGGAAGTTCGCTGAGTTACACCTCTCCAAGGGAGACTCGTAGCTTTAAATGCATACTGCAGGTTGCATTTCTGGGGAAACGGACTCTGATATGGAAGTCAGCATGCAGGAGGTTAATTTAGGAGGTGGTCTTGGGAAGGGCATCTGAAAAAGGAAGGTAAGGGGACTGGGTAGAGGAAGAAATCCAGCTGTGACTATGACTGGGTTCTCACAGCTGGCCCTGCAAGATCCCACATTCCCCAGGAAGGAGGCATGGCCACAGGCATGTGACTCTTCACCTGTGGCCCTACCCCAGGGGGCTGATAGCTGAGGGCCCTTTGCAGGCTGCACTCCCAGCAGCTGGAGTCGAAGTCCTTTACTCACAAAGGGGACTGTGGCCATTCACCACACACAACCACTTTGCCTCTCCAGCAAGTCAGAGCACGATGACCACACCTCCTCTGTGATGCCCTCCCAGCTGCCTTCTCTGATCCCCTCCAGGAGAGGTGGTAACTCTCATTCTTGCTCATCTCTTTATTTCCAGAGCCCAGCATACCAGCAACACCCAGTAGAGAGGCCATAAATGTCTGCTGAATAAACACATCACTGAATACTGGACATGAGTGTGAAAATGTGCATATCACAATTATTTTTTTAAAAACTGTCCCCCAAGGGCACCTGGGTGGCTCGGTCAGTTGAGCGTCTGACTCTTGACTTTAGCTCAGGTCATGATCTCAGGGTCATGGGATCTAGCTGCACGTTGGGCTTTGGGATGGGCATAGGGTCCGCCTGGGATTCTCTCTCTCCCTCTGCCATCCACCCCCTGCAGAAATGATGGGGGAAACTTGACAAGAGATGCACACAGAAGCCGACATGTATGTGCCTTCAGCTCTCAGCTGAACCCTGCATGCCTTCAAGCTTCAGTTTCTTTCTGACTTGAAGGGACAGATCCCAACATTCTATGAAGAAGAGACCAGAGCTGATACACACTCAGTTTTGCTAAATGACGTCTTTCTTAGTGTCATTATTGACATGGGTAAGGAAAATAAGTTTTGATCCTGACAAGGAAAAGAGTGTGAGGGTCAGAGTGTCTCCTCCCGTGATATGCTCAGGACTTTTTTTCCAATTAACCTAGAACTAAGAGAGCCCCCCTCCCTCTTCTGGAAAGAAGCAGCCAGAGACTAGCGTAGGTGAGGAATTTACTTTTCTGTCCATGAATGGAAACAGAAACCAACTGGAATATCCTGTGATTTATGAAAATACGGTGATTTTAAATCACTGAGTAGTATTTCACCTTCTCAGGATAAGGAGCTACAGAGAAGCAGGAGGAGAGATTTTGAACACAGAAGCCAGAATGCAATTTTAAAAAGAAAACTAAGGAATAAAGAAAAAAAAAATCTCACTCCTAAATTTATCTCTCATTGCATTTGTCTAATATAGAGAAGAATTCGTAAGAATGCAATTTTAAGGAAGACATCTGGAGGGGGGATTAAAATAAAAGCCCACGATTTGTGCTAACTTATCACTTCTCCCATGCATCCACGCCAGAGTCCAGTACGCCTACCGGGCTCACAATTCCTCACCATGTAATCTCATACACCTTGAGGCACTGACAAGAGCTACAGTAATGGCTAAGAAAAAACTAACCAGACAAGAAGAAACGTCTTACAAAGCCAAACGTATATACCTCCTTAAAGTGATAAACCACAACATTAATGAAAGCAAAAGCCATTAGAACATTTTCCAACATTATAATCAATACCCATCTCCACCACCTCAAAGGCCTTTCTCAGCAATCAAAGCATCATTTGATTAAAAAAAAAAAAAAACCAAACTGATAAATGTAGGTAAGTCAACACTCAATTATCTGGATACAAAATATACACATTTGGCATTTATCTCTCTTACAAAGCATCCTAAATCGGGCTCTTCCTACGAACACAGACATTACCTCTTCATTCACTAAAGAAACGCAAACAAGTTCCAGTTTGATTCGAACATGCTTCAAATGCCAGTAGAGTGGATACTTAACTAGATTTGTAACTCCTTGCGCATTTCAGTAAGCATGACCTCACTAAATGTGGGCCTCAGATTGAAAAAAAAAAAATACAATCAAGATCTTCCTGGCATAACGACACCTTCAAAGATAGCAGGAAAAAAGGGGCTACAATTACCTTTGAACTTGTGGAACACGGCCCACAGCTCTGCAATGTCGGTCGCAAAGGTGATATCCGTGTCAAGGACAATGACCCTCTCCAGGTTGGCAGGAAGAGTCTTGGTCAGGACAAGCTTCATCAGACCGTAAATGCCAGAGTAGTGTTTGTTGGGGATCCAGGATACTTCAGACTAGATCAGGCAGGGAAGAGGAGTAGGAAAAAAAAGAGGGGGGAAAAAAAAATCATTACATTCATTTTTTGCATAAACATTATAAATAGTGCCTGGTACATAAAAAGTATTCAATAAAAATTTGCTGAGTAAATGAATATTTTCTTAAAGATTTGTTTATGTAATTTATGGTTTGGCATGTGAAGTTTATTGGAAGAAAATGCATCTGGATCAAGGGAGAGGAAAAGCAATATTTACGAAATAACTATTATTTGCAAACGCTATGCTCAGATTTTTTTAAATAAAATTTTTATTATAGAAATTACATAGGCTCACTGGAGAAAAGAAGACTATGTTACAAAAGAATCAAAGTATACAAATTGAATCATACTCTGTTTTCTTTTTTTTTTTTTGCCAATAGTACCTAACTGTTCCAAGGTAGATTTCTTTCAATCATATTCTGTTTGTCATTAAAGATTCCTACCTTTGTGGAGTCATTCAAGCTCATGCTTATCGATTTTTTTGAGCTATAATGAAACCAATTAGTGTTGTTCTGTCTTCTGGTTCTCAAACACACGAGAAGGACTTGGTCATAAGCTACGCAACACTCTTCACTGGGGAGCAAGAGAAGAAACGTCCACAACAGTAATGAACGGCCACGGAGAGCCCCCACTGAAATCCTCCCACGATGTAAGAGGACAACCAAGGTCCCACAGGCGGGTACATTTGTCAGTGAGGCACACATCTCGGTACCACTTGGTACCCAAAGGCAAGGCTGAAAATAATACAGAATACCGGTGCGCTGAAAGCTCTCAAAGGTACAGATCATGTATGAAAGTAACGACAGTTAGGGGCCCCTTCCTAGCTGCCCCGGGGAGCTGCCATCCATCCAAGTCAAAGCACACTTATTTCCAATAACACAACACTGATAACGGAACTCTTCAGCAGAAAATGTGGCCGCCTTATTGAGATTCCAAAAAACATTCATCCCTTTTGTCCTTATAATTCCATTCTGAGGACACTGTTCTAAAAAAAAAAAAAAAAAAAAAAAAAAAAAAAAAAAAAAAAAAAACAGTCACATTTAAAAATGAAAAACAGGTTTTATTCCCAAGGATGTTCATCACCGTGTTATAAAAGAAACAGAAACAATCCATATGCCCCAAAACTGGACAGTTAATTAAAACGTGAACGTGCTTTTCTAAATCCGACAGCATACTATTTAATGGCTATGAGCAATCTAGGTTAGGATGTAAAAAAAAAAAAACAAAAAAAAAAAAACAAAAAAACTTGCACGTGATGTTCAAAGAAAAAAGGCAAGTTTTAAAATTTCTTTTGCTTAATAACCACTGCATATAATCAAACAACATGAAAACACATCCACCCAAATTTATGCTGATAAGAAATAGAAGCATGGAATCAAATTACTAATAGTGGTCACTTAGGGATGACGGGTCCCTCCTCTAGATAAGGAGACACACACACACACACACAACACACCACACACACACACACACCACACACACACCACACACACACAACACACACACCACACACCACACACACACACACCACACACACACACACCACACACACACACCACACACACACACACACACACCACACACACACAACACACACACAACACACCACACACCACACACACACACAAACACACCACACACACACACAAACACACCACACACACACACAACACACCACACACACACACAAACACACCACACACACACACACACCACACACCACACACACACACAAACACACCACACACACACACAACACACCACACACACACACACAAACACACCACACACACACACAAACACACAACACACACACACAAACACACCACACACACACACACAACACACCACACACACACAACACACCACACACACACACACACAAACACACCACACATTTATTTTACCACAACTTTCGACTTTTTAAAATGAGCAACTACTATCATTGTAAAGAAAAGCTAAGCACTGCATTCCTTTTTAAAATACCAACATCGGTGATGGTGGGAAAACAGGGACACAGACGCTGCCTTGGGAAAGCTAGGACAAAGGACCCCCGTGGTAACTCACACGATCCAGTCTGTCCCTCAAACCCACTCCGTGTTCTGCGCTCCTTTTCAGTTTACTTGAAAATACCACGTCAGCTACTCCTTATCCTTTCAATACATGTGCCATTTGGACCAGGGGGAAAAAAAGAAAAAACATAAACTGATGGACAAAACTTTTCACCACATGTCAGTCTCAGGAAAAAGACCCTTGAACTCTGTCTGTTGTCCCCGTCACCATGTTCCCTGGCAGCACGGAGGGAAAGCAGAGACAAAAGCCCAAATGCGAACCCCGGCCCCATACACGGTGTTGGTCTCTCTAGGCCTCCGTCTCCTTCCCTGTAAAAAGGAGACGACGATGCTTGCACTGCATGGTTCATGTAAGAAGCAAAGGAGATGGAAGGATCTGAGGGCTTGGTACACAAAAGACCCTCGGCACACAGAAGCTCCCACCCTTCTCCTGATTTCCCCGCGGCGAAGTGTTAAACATCAGGTTCCGGGGTCAGGCACAGGTGGATTCGGATTCTGGTGTCACTTCGTGCCATGTCACCTTGGACAAGTTCATCCAGCCTTTCTGAGTTTCTGTCGTTTATAAAAAGCAGTTAACTTCTACCGCGTGCCACATTGTATCAGTTGGGGTGTGGGTGGAAACAGCACCCTCAAACTGGGTGATCTGAGGAAGATGGGATAATAAAAGAACTACTGACTGAAGCAGATGCATAATTTAGGGCCCTGCAGCAAGGAACCGTGCGGCACCTGGGAAGACACAAGTGGATGGCCGTTATCACCCCAGACCCGACAGCTGGTGCCAGCTGCCACCGCTGGAATTTGGAGATGGTGGCCACGCGAATAAGGCACCAGGCAGGAGCCGTGAGCTTCGGGTGAGGGCCACGGCCAAAGTGTGGCAGTCTCACGGGACGGAGCAGGGAGAGGCCTCTCACTCAGCCTCTCCCCACTCCTGCCCACCCCTCTCCCGCTAGAGGGCCCCTCTGTACAAAGCCAAAGGGAAGCAGAGGGAACGTGATCTCAGAGCCGCGGCCCAGCGCGGTAGCCTCATGCGGCACAAGGTAGGGTAGGAGCGGGCCAGAGGGCAGCACCTGGAGGGGCAAACTGGTCACCGAACCGAACGAATCACGGCGAGACCACAGCCCGAGGCCTTCTGCTGTACCGACGCAACAAGGTATCTGTAAGGTGGATAGGTGCGTAGATGGGCAAATGGCACAGGAAGGTGATGATTTGTCTACAGTCCCTCAGCGAGTAAGACGCAAAGCAACAGTTAGAATCTGCCAAGGGAAGGTTTGCCTTCCTTCCCCAGGCCACATGATCCTTCCATCGGGGAGACAGCATCCTGACGTGCCATCAGCTTAGATCTGAGGGCCGGGGGCTCCTCCAGGAAGGGCCTCCAGAGGGCTCTACAAAACTCTTCCTCATGGAAGCTCCAGCCTTTGGAACTCGGCTCAGCGGCTCCTCTCCCCTGAGGATGTGGTCGAACTGAAGCTTGGCAATCATGGTCCACGCGGCAGAGCTGTGCTATTTAATCAGACCTTTGACTAACTTCTTCATCTGTTTTGGTTACCATCAAAGCAGGAGAGCTTGGTGAAGACTGAACACCAGAGCGTTGGGTTGAGCCATCTAATTAGATTGCCCTGACTCTCGGCTTTATTTTTAACACACATGTGAGGCACTGAGATGCATCACCGAACAGTAGGACGACAGGAATAAATTAATCTCAACATGAGCCCAGGCCGGAATGTCGCCCCAAGTCCCCGACTTAATACATAATCAATTAAGTCAGAGTGTTCAATTAGAGGTAAAGGAAGCATTCAGATGAGTTTGTATTCAGAGAGAAAACCCCAGAAAGAAAACCGAGGAATCTATAGGGGGAAAGGACGTGTGGTAAAAAGCAGATACATTTATTATAAAAGGCTCTCCTCTCTTAGAAGTACAATATAGTATGTCCCCTACTCCCACCTTAGTCTAATCCTGCTCTTCTTTCAAGCCTCAGCTTAGAAGGCACCCCCCCACACCCCCGGGGCCCCAGGCTGGACAAGGGCTCCTTGAGCAAGCTGCCTCCCTTCCCACAGCACAGCACGCTCTCATGCTGTGTCTAATTTTCCATGTCTCTCGCCAGCTCTGGGCTGGAACTCCCTGAAGCAGTGACGATGTCATTTTTGCTGTGGTAACAACACAGTCGTTACTCAAAAAATGTTTGATGAACATGCATGATTGCAGAGCTGGCCAGGCCTGGATTTAAATCCTACCTTGGACGTTTTCTGCAACCAGCAGCAGAAACAGCCGTAAGGGCTGCAGCCCAGGCTCGGTCCGCTGCAATGGAAGAGGCGTGGCTCATTGAGCCCCAACACCTGGGCTTTAGCACCCGGTCCATCATTTTACCTCTGTGAGGCTTTGTTTTCTCATCTGCAAAATGGGGGCTTGGGAACACTCACTTTGCAATACTGCTGGGAGAATGGCAAAGCCTCCAGCCTGGTACTGGGAGTCAGCTGGCCTCTGCAAAGGCCACTTGGCTTCTCCCAGTGAAGGTCTGTCAGCACCGTGGAGGCTCAGATCATTCGGGATATTGAGCTTGATAAAAGCAGGAAATGATGCTACCTTTGACAGTAAACAGGAAGTCAGGAATGGAGATGGTTTTATCAGAGGAAAATAAGCCCCTCATCACCGTTCCCTGTATTCTTAGATTAAGATTTTTACTGTATTTATTTATTTATTTGAGACAGAGAGAGAGAGAGAGACAGGAGATAGAGGAGCGGCAGATGGAGAGGGACAAGCGGACTTGGCACGGAGTGTGGAGCCTGAGTGGGGACTCGATCCCACGACCCCGAGACCGTGACCTGAGCTGAAATCAAGAGCTGGATGCTCAACCGACTGAGCCACCCAGGCGTGCTAGATAATTTTTTTTTAAAGATTTATTTACTTATTTCAGAGACAGAGAGGGAGGGAGGGAGGGAGGGGGGAGAGGGGTAGAGGGGGAGAGAAAGTCTAACGCAGACTCCCTGCTGGGCGCAAAGCTGGAGGGGGTGGTCGATCTCATGGCCCTGAGCCGAGACCAGGAGTCAGTCGGAGGCAGTCGCTTAACCAACTGCACCACCCAGGTGTTCCTCCTCCATAGATTATTAACAAAATCACAAACTGAGATCTTGGAAACGCAAAGCTTCCTCTGGTAGATCTCCAACTTTAGGAAGAAAAACCTACTAACATAAAATATACAAACAAAAAAAACCTTCCACCAGCGTGGGTGGAAATGTTCACCCATGCAACTTTGGGACAGTCTCTTGGGGCAGCCCTTACTGGTATCGAATCTCGTTCCCACCCTGTAACAAACTTCAGTCCAATCAGGGACATCGAGTCACGGGGTCAACAGAGAGAAGGCCATCCTCAGAGGCACACTGCAGATACCTGGAGGGTCTGACCCCCGCTGTAGCCTGTAAGATGACCACACCTGATGAAGCAATAACCTAGCACATTCTTCACCACTATAAACACACTAACGGGTTTATGTAATTACAACAATAATAAAAATGAAAGTTGGGTTTCTTTTAATGGACAATTATCCTTGCAATGGCTGTTCATCATTCTAAGCGGCATGTTCTAAGATTTAATTAGCAAAAATGCAGCTGTGCCAAGAAGACTACCTAGCACACTTACATAAGGGTGCTGCATAAGCAATCCCAGGTTTTAAGGGTTTCTTTGCAGAGTAGGGGGCAGGGGATGCTCTCAAGGGGAAATTTGCCTTCCCCAAACTGCCAGTTCCTTGGCAGACAGACCCCAAGGGGAGTTTTCTATGAAGTCCTGCAAGGGATCTGAGGGTTCATCTGATGCTGGGTGATCCACAGAGAAGTTACTCAGAAAACCTGGTGAAGGTAGTAACATGAGCATGGAAGGGTGTGAAGGAAAGTGATGTCTCAACGTGATGTCAGGTTTCTGACCTTTGGGAGACAAGGCAAAGACAGGAAGAGGGGCTGGTTTTATCAAGGAATGGTGCGCATTTCTTCTTGAAGACGTTGACTTTCAGAGGCACCGGGATGGCCCAGTAATGGGAACAACAGAAAATATCATCTAGCATTTCCTGAGTGCTTCCTGGGTGCCAGGCATTGCGTTAAGGGCATTCTGCTGACTACTTCAGTGACCTCCCCCCACCCCCTCCTGGCCCCCGGTCGACAGGTCAGGTATTACTACCCTGGTGCACGAAGGACCCAAGTCCTTCCTTATCCTATCTCAGTCTCCAGCCTGAGCCATTCTGCTCTGAAATGATGAGAGTGTCCCTCTCTCCTCCTTTCCCACTGCCCCTGGTCCCAGGCGTTCCTGGTTTGTCATAACCGAGCCCGTGTCCACCCAAACCTTCATTCACCAGGAAGCAGTTTCGTCATGGCAATTATGTACGAAGGCCTTGGAGTTGGGTATTCCTGGCTTCTGTGTCTCTCCAGGCCTGAATTTTCTCATCTGTATAATAGGAATATTAGTAGCATACCCTGCTCTCTTCCTAGGGAGTTATTTTATTTATAGTCTGTAAGCTTTCCTCCAACATCCTGGAAATATTTATTGCTCAAAATAGATTTCTCACCCATATCAACATTTTCCTATGGATTCCAAATCACCTTGACACATTTTTAAAAATTAAAAAAGAAGTCGTCCTAGCTGCAGAATGTTTGAAAAGTCATTTGCCTTTCTTTTTTTTTTTTTTTTGGTCATTTGCCTTTCATGTTGTTTCTGAGTGGTCGTCTTGGCAACCAACCTGTATGTTCAGAACATAATTGTTGAGAAAAGAGGGTGAGGAGCTTGGGTGAGGTGGGGGCTCTGGGAGACCCCATGGAGGACGGCCATGGAACAAGCTTGAACTCGGGCGTCTGCCGGGCCAGATTCCAAATCCAGCTCCACCACCTCTAGACTGGCAAGCTCATTTCTCAAAGCCTCTACCTCGTCACCCATTAAATAGAGAAAATGACAAACATCACATAAGGTTTGGGAACGTATTCAAGGAGGCAGGAGAACTACGGGGCCCGGCACAGTGCTTGCCTCATGGTAAGGGCTCAATTTTTAAAATGCAAGCTTATAAGCCGATTCACAAGTGTGCACTCTGCAGTCTGACTGCCTGGGTTTGAATTCTGGCTCTGTCACTCACTAGCTGGGTCACTTTGGGCAAGTCATGAAACCTCCACAGACCTCACTTTTCTCATCTGTAAAATGGGCATCCTTACAGTGCCTACTCCACCGGATCATGAGAATTCTGGGGCTATGTATTGGCTATTATTCACTGTCAAAATTACCAAAGGTATTTAAAGCAACAGGAAAGATGAGATTCACATCTACAAGAGAGTCATATGCATCTGTATTTATCCTTGCCAGGAAAAAAAAATCCACTTAAGCTCAGTTGGGATCATGTACATAAGCATTTCTAGAACACTTAATGTGGGCCAGGCAGGTACCGAGGAGAGGCTAGGGACCGGAGTCCACGATGAATAAAACCCAGCTAATGCTCTCGAGGAGTCTGTGGTCTGCCGGATATTTACTATCCATTCCTGCCTAACAAGCTACCTCAAAACTTAGCAGCTTCAAACAGTAATACTTATTATCTCACAGTTTCCGTGTCAGGGATTTGGGAGCCCATCAGCTGGGTGGTTCTAGCTCAGGATTTCTCACGAGGTTGTAGTTAAGATGACAGTTGACGCCCCAGACATCTAGATGCTTGGGATCTGCTTCTAAGCGGCCCCCTCACACACAGGTGGCAGTCGGTGCTGGCTCTCCAGAGGAAACCTCAGCTCCTTGCCGCACGGACCACCTGGCAGGGCAGCTTGAATGTCTTCACAACATGGAAGGTGGTTTCTCCCAGAGGGAGTGATCAAAGGAGACCGTGAGAGAAACCAGGGTGTCTTTTATGGCGTGGCCTCAGAAATGATATGACGTCATTTCCGGAATGTCCTCTTGGTTCTACAGATTCTAACCATGCCACACGGTTCTGGACCGGACGAGCGTGTGAATACTAGTGGACAGGGATTATTGGGGCACATCTTGGAAACTAGTTACCACATTTACATTCTAGAATGGTCTAAACCGGATTAAGATGAATTGCAACTGTATGTATAGCAGCAGTGGTACAATTAAAGGAGAGAGTGAGGAGGGGAGGGAGAGTAACCAGTTAAGAGATGTTTGGAAGAGATGAGCCTTAAATTTGGTCTTAAAAAATCAGTTGAAAATTGAGTTTCTCAGACACTGAAAGAAAAGCAGAATAGGAGACAGATTCATCAGTGAAGGCACAGAGGTATAAACAACTGTGTGTGTGTGTGTGTGTGTTTGCAGTAGTCTGATACACGTAGGTAAAGGCTAGAGTTGGAAACGATGGAGAAGGACATGGAAAGAGGCAGGAAAGGGTCAAATGCTGGAGAATACTGTATGCCATGCCAAAGAGCACTGGACAATGTCCTAAAGATGGTGGGGAAAAAACAAAAAGGTTTTCACTAGCAAAGAGACATAACTCCACTGCATGCTTGGAAGATACTCTAGCAACCTGTGGAGGGGAAAGATGAGAAGACAGCTCAGAAGCATCAGAACCTTGGAGGATGCCTAGAGAAAATGCAGGTTCCCAGGACCTGAGTGCCTCAGTTGGTTAAGCATCTGACTCTTGACTTCAGCTCAGGTCATGATCTCTGGGTGATGAGACTGAGCCCTGTGTTGGGCTCCCCATTCAGCTTGAGATTCTTTCTCCCTCTTCCTCTGTCCCTCACCCTGCTCACATTCTCTAAATTAATTAATAAGGGGGGGCAATGCAGATTGCCAGGATCACACCCAGAGGTGAGGATTCATCAGGCCTGGGGCGGGGCACAGAAATCTGCATTCTTGTGTTTATCTGGCAGTCCAAGAAACAGACTCTAAATTATAGAGAACAAAGTGCTGGTTCCTAGAGGGGAGGCGGGTAGGGGGATGGGTGAAACAGGTGATGAGGATTCAGGGGGGCACGTGTCGAGATGAGTACCGATGTTATATGAAAGTGTTGAATCACTATACTGTACACCTGAAACTAATATTACACTGTATGTTAACTAATTGGAATTTAAATAAAAACATTTTAAAAATTAAAAAAAATTCTCTATTCTTAGCCAGAGCCTCATGTGGTCCTAAAGCAGTTGTCCCCAGACTACACCCTAGGACACACTCAGGAGACACAGTAAGCACTGAATTTCTCAAGGTCTTGTTGGTTGACTCGTGCACACAGCATCACCAACCAGCTTACCACGGTTCAAAAACAAGACAAAAGAGAGTCTGAAACTTAAGTGTACCATCTGATCTTCACACAGTCGGACGTACAGGGAGAGAAGACCTTTCTCTAAGATTAATAGGAGAAAGAGCTGATGGAAGATCCGTTCTTTAGATAACCTTATACCTCATGGGCAGTTCAGTCTGTGAAGTCCAAGTTTCCTGGCTGTCCTTTTTTAAACCTAGAACTCTCATTTCCATAAAAGCCACACTAGGTCAGCGAGAGTGAAATTCTAAGGAACCCGTATCAACAGGAGAGCTGAGTTACATATCTCACATCTTCCCACAATGGAAGCTTGGGAGGGAACCTTGTAAGAGGCCCCCAGGCTGGTCTTTTCAGGTGACAGCGTTCCGCACTAAGCATCAATGAACATTATTCAGAGCTTACAACTCCAGCCTAAAATAAATTAGCTGGCTTCCACCTGAAAGGCTCATTATTCACAAATCTACTGAGAAACCATCTTCCATAAACATAATTAATTCTGGAGTGATGACAAAGGAAGAATGAATCAGGAGGAACGTGATCAAGGATCTATAAACATATTCCCCCTCATATCGGTGGCAACAAAAGCCCTTCCTCTCACGCCTGGCAAGGGGCGTTCTGTAGTTAGCTCTGTGAAGCTTGGGGGGACTGGTCACCGGAGCATTTACAGATTGCCTGAACATCGCTGAAGTACTTCGCGTCATGAAATGAAGCATTATAAAGCACGGGGAGTTCTGATTTGTGAACTGGACTGTTACAGTGGTTTAATTTCCTGAAATATAGCTGCCTTCTTAACTAATAGATTTTTCAATGCACTGAGGAGAAAATTGCATTAGCTCCTGCGTAGCCTGGCCTTAATATTTTTAGAAGCTGCAATTCTTATTACAGGGCACAGTATGTATTTATGGATGTATACTTAGCACAGTTTCTGACACACAGAAAGGCACTCGATGAATGGTTTTGCGAAAGTGAAACAATACAAGGACACGAGCGATGCTGACTGAGAACCACTCCTGGGGATGGGGATATAGTGGAGAACCTGCTGTGTTCATTGATCATTCATTCATCCTTCCGAACACCAGATGACTGCTTAAAGAGACAAAAGCAATGATTTCAAAAAGCATTATTACGGAATTCAGGATGGCGGGTGACGTTAACGGGGGCTGGAGGTGGTAGGGGGACGGAAGAAGGAAGGAATGGTTCTGCTGACACCATCCCTAGTTCTAAGTGAGATGCTGCGGTGTTTTTATCAGTGTCGGTCATAACCTATTTATCTGCAGTCCACACATGTGTGTGTATACCTCTGTATACAGAAAGCTGTCACGGGTGATCTAAGAGCAAGAATGTGACCTAGAGAGCACACAGGATTTGGGAGTTACGGAGACCAGGCTTAATCAGCTACCCACCCCCGCACACCCCCACACTCTCTCTCTCTCAACTCCTGCTCAAAGTGCTAAAAATGGAGATAATCATTTTGCTAGTAAGTGCAAGGGGGGGGAACCCTCTTATTTGTTTTTTACTGTAAATTTATTCTTCGGCATGCATTCTTTTTTTTTTATAATAATATTTTTTTATTATATTATGTTAGTCACCATACAGTACATCCCTGGTTTTTGATGTAAAGTTCAATGATTCATTAGTTGCGTATAACACCCAGTGCACCATGCAATACGTGCCCTCCTTGAGGTCCCTTAAAAAGTTAAAAATTGAGCTACTCTATGATCCAGCCATCGCACTACTGGATATCTACCCCAAAGATACACACATAGTGAAGAGAAGGGCCATATGCACCCCAATGTTCATAGCAGCATTGTCCACAATAGCTAAATCGTGGAAGGAGCTGAGATGCCCTTCAACAGATGACTGGATTAAGAAGATGTGGTCCATATATACAATGGAATATTACTCAGCATGCACTCTTAACAAGGCAAAATTGCTTCTCACGAGGCAAAAAAATATAAATAAATAAATAAATAAATAAATAAATAAATCTTGGATATTGCTATGATTTGTTATTAAAATCTCACGGGGGGGGAAGGGGGGCAATTAGGAAAAAAAAAAGTACCTGAATAGGCTCTTGGGGGAGCGGGTGATGACAAATATTTCTAATGGCTGAGAAACTTTGTGCTACAGGACTCTGTGACACCAGGCTAGGCACAAACCTGAGAAGTGTACAAAAACACAAATATACCAAATCCCTGGATCCAGACATTAGCATCTGATGAGTCTCACAGTTCTTCCTGAATGTACTCGGGAGGCAGTTTAATCACAAAACATTACAGGGGCACCCGGGTGGCTCAGTCAGTTAAGCATCTGCCTTAGGCTCAAGGTCATGATCCCGGGGTCCTGGGATCCAGCCCCATGTGGGGCTCCCTGCTCAGCAGGGAGTCTGCCTCTGCCTCTCCATCTTCCCCTCTCTCCTGCTCATGCACTCACACACTAATAAAATCTTAAAAAAAAAAAAATTACAGCTATCTGTTCTCAACTTCATCTAGAGATTTTAGGGGAACACTTGCCCACGCTCCCCTCTCCCCCCCATTCCTTCTCTCCCACTCCTACCACTTCTTGGCCAGGAACCTTCCAAAAGGCAAACTCAGAGGCTGCAATTAATGAGGCCCCATGCTGCTCTGCTTTAATGAGGTGCTTTTCATGCTCAAAGGGCTTTGTAATCCTTCAGAGGTGAAGCTGTTGCCTGTGACACTCTCTGGTCCCAGCGTCAGAGATCCACCCCACAGGTCAATTTACCTCTAAACACATGGGAGGCTAACCCCCAGAAGGTAAAGTGGGTTAAGGAGGGGGAAACAGACGTGCCACTTAATTAATTTCTGGTTGGCTTAAAAACGGTTTTCTCTCACAAAACATGGAAGGTGAAACTCTCTTGGTCAAGTGGGGATCCAAAGGAAAGCTGTGTCAATGACGGTCAGAATGTCTCCTGGCTAAGAGCCGAAATGACCCTAGTTCACTGGTCATCCCTGAAAAGATGGTGCCTTTACTCACCGCTTGTAATACATCTAGCAACAGTAACCAAGAGTCTTGTTGTAATTTAAAATATTTTTACCTTGACCTTGAAGCCTCAGACTGTGGTTATATTGACTTCACTCCCATAACAGGCCCTTACTATTTATATGAAGGGTTGTCAAGGAAACCAGGTGTTGGGGATAGCTGTCTAACTTGTCTAGATTTAGAATTTATCATACACGAGAGTGTAGAAGGGAAATGAATGTCACCCTTAGAAAGTACTACAGAAGATGGTATGTGGCACAAGATAATTCCATTAAGCCTGTATTTTCCACTTGGGGATTTGGTTACTGATCAAAGGAATTCCTAATGCTCTAAATCCCCCTTCAAAAAAAAAAAAAATCACCTAATTCTGAAAGTGACTCGTTTATCTGAACATTCATTGTGTGCCAAACTCTCTACTAGATGCAAAGGAAAGAGCAGCGAATATGGAATGTTCCTATTTCTTAGGAGACCACAGATTAAAAGGAAAGAGTATTATTATGTTTATGATAATAACAACATGACATTTGTTGAATGTTCCCTATGTAACAGACACTATAAGCAATTTATAAATATCTTTTAACTCACACAATAACCCTAAAAGTTAGGCATCAAGGAAGTCACAAGTCTTAAAGAATTACAGGAGCTGGGACTAAAACTCAGATTTGACTCATTCTGAAAATCTTAATCATTTTGGAAACTGACTCAAATAAGATACTCAAGCGATCATCAGGCAGTGAAAGCTATAAATGAAGTCTCACCAGAATTCTCGGGGATGGAATGACTGATTGCATCTGGAAATAGGAAGGACAGTCAGAAAAGGCAAAGGTGACTATGACACGGAGCTCGAACTTTTAGCACAAAAGACCATTCCAACACAGTCCCAGTCAATGAGACCTGTGAAGAGTCGCATACCTTCCCAGCCCAACTGTCTCCAAGACCGCAAATGACCAAGTAAGATGCTACGAAGAAAACTGTTAACACCGAAACAGAGAAGAAAGGGAAGATTGAAAAGTAGATTCAGAGTGTTACAATGAAATTTTTTTTTAAGATTTTATTTATTTGAGAGACAGAAAGAGCGCAGGCACGGAGCAAGCAAGTGAGCACAAGCAGGGGAGGGGCAGAGAGAGGAGAAGCAGACTCCCCACCGAACGGGACCCTGGGATCATGACCTGAGCCAAAGGCTGACGCTTAGCTGACTGAGCCACCCAGGTGTCCCAAGAGTGTTACCATGAATTCTTAATTTCTGTTCCTTATCACCTAAAGAGAATGCCAGAGAAAAATCTCAGCCTTTCTAGGAACCATGTTATCGAAAGCCCAGAGCAAAGGCCAACTTCTCTAGGACACTGATGAAGACCAGCTGGAGGCAAGGTCCAGCACGGGCCACACGTGAGACTCACCCGATCCCACGACTGGGCCTGCCCCAGAAAAGCGAGTGGTGGGGCCTGGCCCTGCTGCTGGTTCTACTCTGACCAAGGTCACAAGTGATGCTCGTGTGCAATGGAGGGCAGGACCTGGCCACGGCTTTTTGGGAGCCGTTTCGTGTCAGTTAAGTCTATCTAACCATTCTTAGGTGCAATCAAGCCTGCGGTATGCAACAGCAGGGGAAACGAACCAACCAATCAATTCTAACTCCTAGCTGGGAAATCCAGACCCAAATGAACAATGGCCTAATCTCTGTTAACTTCGGTTCTGTCCTGGGGTCTGCAGACACTGCCAAGCTCCTCTACGGAGGATTGTGTTGTTATTGTTGTCTCTCTTAATTCCCTGGTGTGGGAACATGTAAGCACTCTCGATGTGGAAGCACCATGGCAGAAAGAAATGAGCCCTGTACTCAGGGTTTGAACACACACATTGGGAGGCGGGTCAGTTCCCTTCGCGCTCAGATTCTGCCCCTGAGAAACAGACAACGCCGCTCGCTTGTTCTGGGAGACTGTGAACCAGGGGATGCATATGGAAGCGCCAAGCCAAGGGCCTGACAGTCTCTGCATTCACAGTGGCTAGTTAGTTCTGAGTCTAGGAGTAAGGACTACTGCACGACGTGACAAGTAGAATAAAGGGCTGAGCACGGTGAGCAAGCTCGACACGCCGGGGCCTTACCACATCTGCCACCGCTGGCGATTTCCTCTCGCTCCTCGATAATGGCTGGCTTTGGAGGGTAGGCCTTATGTATTATGTATATGTAATGTAAAGGCAAGCGGCACAGTCTGGGACACAATGTACGTTAGGTAATAACACCATATTAATAATAATAGGGGATGAGAAAGGGGAGTTTCAGCAGCGCTGTTATGCCTGTGAATAAGATGTTGATCACTGCTTGCTATTTTCTCTTCAAACATATTATTTAGCCAGTAGTGAGCAGATTTAAAACCCACTGGGGTTCTTGAATTGAGCCCGGCTGAGTGGTTAAATCCAATGAAAATATCCTAGTTAGAGGAGGTTTTTAGCCAAGGGAGTGGAGTATATAAAAGGATATTGAACAGGTCAGTTGTGAAGATGTCCATCTTTCAGAAAGGATAATAGGAATGATGAGGGTAACGCATGCCTGGCATCTTCGAGTTCACAATGCACTTTTGGATGATTTCACTGGATTCTGGAAACCACTCTGTGAATTAAGCAAGAATTCGTACCCCCACCTCACATATAGGAAACAGAGACTTTAAAACTCCATGTTCAAAGTTACACAGCCGGTAAAGGGTAGGGTTGAAACTCGCCTCTTTGGACCTTCAGGAAAAGCACTTCTATGAGGCCCCCATGTCCTGCTCTGTCCTTATCCTGGAAGGAAAGATGGAACTGATAGACTTAAGTATTGTTCACAGTTGCTCAGCAAGAAAAATCACAGTTTTGACCTTCTGAGCACCTTTTTTTCCCAAAATTAGATTGGTGACATGGAGCACACACTAAGGGATGAAAATGAGAAAAATTCCAAGTTCTCTTTGTGTAGAAGTAACGCTGGCTTGCTTCCCACATTTCAATCAGAGGAGACGGAGAATCTGGCCAAATGAGGTCAGAAAGTGAGGAACGGACATCACCATGGGGTCCACAGGTAACGTGTGCACAACAGGCAACATGTGGGCGTTGCTTATGTGTCCCATGACTGAGAATAAAAAGACAGAAAATCCACTTGACTTGTCTCTGAGCTGGTGGCTGGAATTTTGCACCCATCACCTTCAAGAGCCTCACAGTCAGGGAGGGTCTCAACAGCGGACTCCCCCCGATCCTGTCTGATTGGGGTGTGCTGGTTCTCAACGAGGGCCGATTTTGCCCCCTGTGGAGTCATGTGGGGTGGCCACATCCTGAGGGGAAGAAAGCTACTGGCATTTAGTGGGTAGAGGCCAGGACTGCTGCCCAACACCCTCATATAAGACAGCCCCCACACAGAGGATTATCTGCTCCCAAAACATCAATGGTGCTACGGCTGAGGCACCTTGTTCAAAAACACTCGTGAAACACTGAGGCACCTGGGGGTGCGGTCGGTTAAGCCGCGACTCTCGGTTTCCGCGCAGGTCATGATCTTGGTCAGGGCTGTGAGATCGAGCTTCATGTTGGGCTTGAGTTCAGTGGGGGAGTCTGCTTGAAGCTTTCTCTCCCTCTTCCTCTCCCCCCACCTAAAATAAATCTTAAAAAAAATACTACTGAGAACTTGAAAAATGTGTACAGATGAACAGGCAAAACCTTGCTTTGATCCTAGTATCAGCGTACAAGTTTGCCTCAGTTTGGACCTACTGGAAAGGACTGCATTATCCAGACTCAGTGAGCTACCTCTCAGGAGGAGGAAGGCCAGGGTTTGAAGTCCTCAGCATTGTGAGCTAAAGGATGAAAAGGGCAACTCCATAACCCCACAAAGAAGACTGAAAACTAAGTGAGGCTTATAAAGAAAAGAACACAAAGCTTAGACAAGCAAGACTGCGCAGTGGTTGATTCAAGAAGGGCTCTCTTGGGTGGCAGCTTGGAGCTCGCTGGGAACGAGGCTGTGCCTCGCTCAGCAAGAGAAATTCCATGTTTCCACGAGGCCCAGGCACCCCTCCACCCAGAGGATAAGCCCCATCCTAAACACAACTTCACATAGGACCAAGGACTTCAAGCTCCAGGTGCTGGGCACCTGTCGTAACTTAGCATCCTCCTGAACACTTCTCCCTAAGCTCGGGCTCTCTTGTACCAGAGCCCCAAATGTTAGCTTCGTTCCCATGCTTGCCCGATTCAAAGCAGCGTAGGTTCCTGCTGCTGGGTCACAGACCCAGATCCACCTAGCTGTGTCCCAACTGGGCTCACCTAAAGAATGACACACTTGTGCACGTGATGATCCTGTACTATGCAATTATTTAGGGGGAAAAAAACTCACAGTATCAGCACTTCTCCATTTTGGACAGCTCCCACTCACACACATTATACTCCCTACGAACTTGTCTCTAAGTGGGTATCTAGAGGACAGATAGAACTCTTGCTCTTTCCACTAAAGCATGCTCCTTTGTCAGTTTCCCCCACTACAGATGAGACTACCCTGCATCCACCAGCTTGTTCTAGAATTCTAGGAGGTGAACTTGATTCCTCTCTCCCTCCACTAACACATTCAACACGTCCAAAAACCCTGTCACAACAGCTGTAAAAAATTAATCTGCCTTTAAGGGTAGTCACCTGAAGAGGAAGAAGGCTGTCAAAAGGAGACCTTTAATTAAAACATGTCTACACCATCTTTTTGGGAATGGTCATAGTGTAAAGCAGCAAGTCTGGGGTAGATGAACCAATTCTATTCTTTGTTTTTTTACTCATCCACCACGACATCCTGCCCCCAGGACCCACCCATACCATTACCAGGTCACCAGTTCTGAGAACCTTAAGATCGGGGTCTTGGACTTACTCATTTTAGCAATGCCCCACAGCACACAGAGCTGGCATTCCATTGCAAGTTCTCTAATAAGTAAGAGAAACAGAACCTCAGGAAGGAACCTGACAATGCTCATCCCATCCAGCTCCCCTTTTGCCCTCAAACCCACTGAACAGATCAGGGACATTGATTTCTAAATGGATTCTGCACATTGCAAAATCCAAGTTCAATTTTTCCCAATATAAGGCCAGTTAGGTCCACACTCATCCGCTACTAAGCATGCTTCTCTCTACCTTGTGTACCCTGTGGGTAATTCACGTGCACATTTATCTCCTCCACCTGAGCACTCCTTGGGGCAGATTCACCATTATACCTCAGCAACTCCCCTCGTGCTAAGATACTTTGTGTATAGTAGACATTCAACTTGTTTGCTTTTAATTCAAAGGTGGACATACTGGCATATGGATACTGAAGCCTAGAACGTAAAAGTACTGCATTTTTTTTTTTCCCATGGGCATCGTGAGGAGTCCTGGAGGATAGTCTTAGTGAACTGGTTTATTAGTTTCTTCTACCATCAAAAGGTCTGGCCTTCCTAAGTGGAAAAACAGAAGGCCAGGCAGATAAAAGAAATGCAATTCTTTCTTCTCTGACAGAAAAAGTACAATGATGAGGGTATTAAGTTTTATAGCTAAGCTCAGCAGATAATAAGCAGACAAAGGATTCCTGCTTGGGGAAAGGTATTTGCTTCTTTGGGCAGTGAAAGCCTGTCATTAATTCACAGAGCCGATGAAAAAGCTCTTATTTTTATGCCTTCTCTACACCCTCTTCCTCACACCCTCCTTGTTCCGGATAATGATGTACCCAGCATGGGCACGCCCCCTCTCTTTGCCCTTCTCTTCTGGAAATCACACTTGCTTCAAGGTCCAGCTCCAAATCCCATGTCTCCTAGGAAGCCAGCCCTGACTATTCAGCTGGTAACTGACTGGTACCGTACCACTCCTGATTTTTCACTGACACTAAATTCCTGCAGCAGACATTAGCTTTTCTATGTCTGAATCCTCCTGGAATCCAGTGCATTCAGCAAATCCTTATCTCCTGATTGACTCGTACCAAGGTACAGTCCTGAGTTACTTCCTCTTAATTGAGAATTCAGCCACCTATTAACTAGAGTTAGCACCAGGTTTCCCAAGCCAGCCAGTTTCTCTGGGCCACTGAGAACATGGAAACCACTGGGAGTCCATCTACCTTGATCTTGGAGGGGCTGGGAACTTCCCCATGGACAGGTAAATGCCTTGAGAAATCCCAACAAAGTCACCAAACCAAACTCCAAATGAGTTAACTCAGAAGTCACAAAATAAAAAGAGCAAGTAAGGAAAGAACACATGTATATATACTGGTTCTCTCTGCTTCTTAAATATGCATTTTCTTCCCACAACAAACCTACAAAGGCAAGTGTGAGAGACTCTACTGGTTGCCTACTCAGAGCAGCTCTTCTGGTTTTCTATTATAAAGGCTGCAGACACACAGAAACCCTCACTCTCCCAGTCTCCCCTGTAGACAGGATGTAGACATATGGCCATCCTGGTCTGACCAATGCACCTGAGGGGAAATCTGCTGGGAGATTCTGGGGAGAAGATTCCCTCCCGGAGAGAGAGAGAAAGAGAGAGAGACAGACAAAGAGAAGAATAAGGCTTTCATTTTCCTTCCCAGTGTCCTGAGAGGGGAAGACTGCTGGGTCTGCTATGATCACTGGACCATGAGGAGCCCAGGAGAGCCCCCCAAGAAAACTACCGTCTCTCATGGAACGGCCAATCATTTGTAAGAAAAATGAATAGGTTGTTTAAGCCATATTTACTGGGATAGTTCTTCCTTTTTCTTTTTTTAAAATTGTACCAAAAGCAATCTAATTGATATTAGATCGTCATGTGAAAGAGCAGGAACCACAGTACTTCTGTACCTTCTCTTTGGGAACTGTCATCGTATAAAACAGTGAGTCTACACGAGATGAACCCATTCTGTTCTGACCGCACAAATAATGCAAGAGTCACTGGGGCTGCACAAAAGAGCCTGAAGCAAGTCCTTGGTGACCTGCTTCTCCATTGTACTCCTTTACCTGTCCCACAAGGCCATCTCAAACATGATCCAAGCAAAAAGGGTAGATTTACGAAGACACACAGCCCCAAGCAGTTCCCGGGTGTTCTTCCAACCACATTCTCCCCTGAGAGACGCTCTTACAGAAATGGTGGCACCGTAACTGCCACGATTCACAGGCAGAGGAGCCGAACCCCACAGTGTGCACGTGCTCTCCTACCTCTGAACACGCCATGCCGCCCCCCACGTGGCGAGAACACGGTTTCTCTTCGGGTTACCTGCGTGACGTCACTCTTTTCTCTTTTTCTCCTTCTCTTTCCCCCTTCTTTCAGAAGGAAAAATATTATCTTTTTTTTTTTAAAAAAAACTGTGCTAACTCTATAAATTTTGTATACTGCAGCAAAGGCAAAAAGAACTGGAGTCCCTATACCCAGAGAGAAGAAATTAAATGTTGCCCTACGTGTTTCCTTTTTTCAATAATTATGTAACTATTTGGATGACTTTAAATTGGGGGGGGGAGGGATTGGCTTTGTGTCTGTCTTTAAGCTTAATATTACATCACAAATATTTTCCCTCTTCACTGATTCAAGCAACATTCAATCTTGTTATTAAACCAATAAAAATTTCATCAAAAAGAGAATTGAAAAGCTTCAAATACCCTATTGTGAAAATGTACCACAATCTCTCTACCCTTTCGCCACTACTGGGATTTAAGTTGTGTCTAATTTTTGCTACTGTAAACAAACAATACCATCATGAAATCCTTTGACTCCACCTCTATTTCCTCGAGGCAGGTCTGCATCCTGCAGCTGGCATGTATTTCTGAAGAATCTTGAGAAGTACTGCCACACCATTAAAAAGGAAAGTATTCTGATGTTCATTTGTAACAGACACTTTCACAAGAGTTGGTCCCGGTGGATACCTGACAGTATCGGGTAATATATTTTTGTTAAAAGCCTTTGCCATTTAGATATAAAAATCCTACTATCCTATTTCTCTGAATACATAGCAATGCTGTTATATTACTACATATGCGTTTTTATCCTTTGCTTTTCTAATTTTGTGAATTCCTTTATTCTTAGGCTTTACCCATTTTTCCATTGGTCTACTTTTCCTATTGATTTGTGAGCTCTTTGTCTCCTACCTTATGTCTATTCCAACTATCATTTTCCTCATCTATCACTTGCCATTTAATTTTGTTTCAGTTGCTGACTGACATTCAGAATTTTCCCTTTTCCCAATTAATTTCAATTAATCAAATCACTAGTGGGGCGCCTGGGTAGCGCAGTGGTTAAGCGTCTGCCTTCGGCTCAGGGCGTGATCCCAGCGTTCTGGGATCGAGCCCCACATCAGGCTCCTCCACTAAGAGCCTGCTTCTTCCTCTCCCACTCCCCCTGCTTGTGTTCCCTCTCTCGCTGGCTGTCTCTCTCTGTCAAATAAATAAATAAAATCTTTAAAAAAAATCACTAGTTTCCCTTTGACTAATTTTTTTTTCCATTTCTCTTTGCCATATACAAATTTTCCTCACCCTTCGATAAAAATTTTCATATTTTTTTCCCCTAGTCTGAATGTTTCTCCTTTTAAACTTAAGGCTTTAAACTACCCACAATTTATTTTTGTATCTGGCAATATCCTATTTGATCTTTTCCCAAATGCTCAGTCTTCACAATAACGCCTTTTGCTACATAATCCATTCTTTCTCCAGGGGTTGGAAATTCTTCCTTGAGCAGAGGTTGATAATTACCCAGAACATAAGATATCACTCTTTCCTTTCATATTCACAGCTGATAGAAGTAACTGCTCCCGGGACTCTTCCCTGCTGAGTGGAGGAAAAGCCTCAGCATTCTTATTAAGACTCCTTCATTCAAACATTTACTTAGAGTCAATTATGTGCAAGCACTATGCTAACAGTGGGGGGATAGATAGGGTGGTTAAGAACAGAGGGGGTCCATCCATGTGGACTTCACATTGCAGTGCATGAGTCCGGCTTATGAGCAATACTTAGGCACTAAAGGTACTGAGGAAATAAGTATACAAGAGAAGTGTTGAACCAATAACTACACAATGACCAGTGTCATGAAAAAGACAACAGAGTGGCATGACAACCTGGAGCAGGGGAATCCAAACATTAATAGAATGGTGGGCCAAAAACGGTTTCCTGAAGATTTAGACTGAGCTCTAAACAATAGATGGGGAAGGAAGTGAGGAGGGAAGACTTCTATTTCAGGTAACACGGTGAACTAGATATACTAGAAAACTATATATAACACATATATAATACATATATATGCATATTGATATGCATAAATTTTCATCCAAGGGTGAGGAAAATTTGTATATGGCAAAGAGAAATGGAAAAAAAATAGTCAAAGGAAAACCCAAGTTTGATTAACTGAAATGAAATATATTTCAAATTGATTAATTGAAATGTATATATGATATACAACATTGTATATCATCCATATGTATATAAGCAATGTGTGTGTATATATATAAGTATAGATAAATAGATATTATATACAGAGTTATATACAACATATGCATACAAATACATACCATATCTGTATATTATATATACCTTAGTACATACTAAAATGTATTATACAGATACAATCGAAATAACACCTATGTCGGGGATGGCATTTTACAGAGTGTTATGTTCTAGGAATCAAAACCCACACTGACTACCAGGCTGAAGGGCCCTTATCCTGTTTCCAGCCCCTTCTAGCCAAGACGTCTTGACCAAATTGCCTCTAGTTTCAGGTTCCTCATCTGCAACATGGGATCATCATAGCACCAACGCTGAAGGGTGGTAGTGATAATTAAGTGCGAGAACCCACATTAAATAGTACTGTGTCCAGTACAAAGTACCAAAGTACCAAATAATGCTGGCTTTTACTGTTCTTTTACTACTATTTTCTATGTATATTGTTGTCTATCTACCATCTTATTTAGTGTTTAGCTTACTAATATTTTCTCCATTGCTCGTTCCTAAACTGGCTAGAGCATTGCCATTTTCTCATACATAGAACCAGCTTTCAAAAATTTAATTCTAGTTTTGCTTTTGATTTTTCTTATTTCACAGCCTTCTGCTATTAACTTTATTTTCCTTCTGCTTTCCTTAGGTCCACACCATTATTCTTGTTTAAATTATCAAGTGGAATGTGAGGTGCACTTATCATCATCTTTGTGCTTGAATAATGAAGGCACTGAAGGCTATTAAAACATCTCCAATGACAGCTTTGAGCACATTCCATAAGCTTTACTGTGAAATATTCCTCTTTTGTGGTTTTCAAAATAGGCTATAATTTTGAGTTTTACTTCCTTTTGGATTAAATAAGCATTTAGAAAAATCCTTCGCCTTCCCGTAATTTCCAGGTATGTTGAACCTCCCATTTAAAAGTTTGTTCCTGATGTAGTATTACTTCATTGCAGCCAAGAATGGGACCTGTATAATTTTTATGGTTTGGAATTTAATGAGGTTTTCCTGTGCCCTCAATTTATGCAATTTTTTCATAAACACATGAAAATCCAATTTTATTCCATTTTATGGATATGAGCTTTGTTATCTACTCATAATGATTATATTCTTAAAACTGCCTTTGTCATTAACAATATGATTTGCCTTTTTAGTGGCTGAAACTCTACCAATATAGCCTACATTTCTATCAGTTTTTGCTTTATATATTTGAAAGCTTTCTACTTAGAAAACAGCTTGGCTATTTCCTCTTACGGATATCACACTTGTCAATTTGAAATTGCTAATTTCAATTAAATACACTTTATAGTTAAGGTAGTCTGAAATTAACATCTGTACCTTCTTTTACTTCGTATGTCTGAGACCTCCTATATACAAATTTATTTTTTATAATTTATTTTAGGTGTATTTCTTGAAGACTGTAAGTATACATTAAGATACTGCTACTTAATCAAGCATCCCAGTTTCCCTCCAATAACAGAAGTCTAAAGCATGTATATTTGTTAAACTAAGTGATGCTGGTTTTGCTTCTGGAATAGTATTTTTATGCATTATTTTTCAGCTTTGAAAAAAATTACATACATTACAATCACCCCTTTTAAATGAACAATTCAACAAATGTATACACATTTGTATACACAAATGTATACACATTTGTATACACAAATGTATACACATTTGTATACACAAATGTATACACATTTGTATACACAAATGTATACACATTTGTATACACAAATGTATACACATTTGTATACACAAATGTATACACATTTGTATACACAAATGTATACACATTTGTATACACAAATGTATACACATTTGTATACACAAATGTATACACATTTGTATACACAAATGTATACACAAGTCTGCAACCACACAACGCAATCACTTTATACGACAATTCTATCACCCTCCTCCCCATTTCCTTCACACCCCTTTCCGGGTGGATCCCCTCCGCCCCACTCTTTGGCCCCTAGTACCACCTGTCTTGCTTTCAAGAATTTTGTGTAAGAGTAATCATACAAAATATGCAGTCTTGTGTGTCTGGCTTTTTTCACGTAGTATACTACTTTTGAGATTCATTGATACTGTTGTAAATATCCTATTCATTGCTGAGTAGCATTCCATTAAACGGATATACAAGAACTGTCTTCTCTGGTTGATGGACATTTGCATTCTATGAATAAAGCTGCCATGAATATCCAATAACCAATTTTTGTGTGTGCATGTTTTTATTTCTCTTGCATGTGAATACCCAGGAGTGGTATTGGTGGGCCATAATGTGAGTCTGTTTAACTTAAGAAACAAACTGTTTCACAAAGCAGATGTACCGTTTTACATGTCTACTAATGTACGGCGGTGCTGGTTGTCCCACATTCTCACCAGCGCTCTGTATTGTCAGTCATTTTAAATCTTGGCCATTGTAGTGGGTGTGAAGCAGAATCTCTGATGACCTTAATTTGCATTTCCCTGATGACTAATGATGTTGAGCACTTTTGTAGGGACTTACTGTCTATCCTTGTCTTCTTTACTGGTATGTCTCTTAACATCTGTTGCCCATTTTTAAATTGAGTCATTTGTCTTCTTGTTACTGTTCTAAGAGTTCTCTGCATATTCCAGATACAAATCTTTTATCAGACATATGCTTTTGCAAATATTCTGAGTTTGTGGTTTGTCATCTTATTAATGTCTTGGAACAACAAAAACTATCACTTCAGATGAAGTCCAATTTATTAGTATTTTTTTCTCTTTTAGCTTGTGCTTTTTATATCCCACTTGAGAAATCTTTGCCTACCTGAGGTCACGAAGATTTTCTCCTCTGTTTTCTTTTACCAGTTCTATTGTTTTAGTTCTTACATTTAAGGTGTAAGATTCATTTTAAGTTAATTTTTGCATATGGTACCGAGACAGTCGGGTCATTTTCTCCCCCACATGTATATCTAATGTTCCAGCATCATTATTTTTTTTCTCTCTCACTCTGTTTTTGCTCCATACCTACGTCATACAGACTTTGTTTCACCTGCAATATTCACCTCCATGACTTAGTTTTAATTCTATTTATAACTTTACGTGTGGTCACCTTTGAGTTTTGCAGAAACAGCCTACTTTTTCTTTCCCCTGATGATCAGAATGAAGAGTGACAGAATTCTACCTGAGTTATACAAAACCCAAGAAACTTAGCACGTTTAGATCCAACACACGCACTTCCTGGCCAGTTTCAAGTGCCTGAACAGCCCACTCCAGCATTCAGGGCAGCATCATTTTCCAACAGCCAAGAGATGGAAGCGACTGAAGTGTCCACTGACGGCGAACGGAAAAAGAAGACTATTCAGCCGTAAAAAAGAAGGCGGTCTGACCATCTGTGACAACATGGCTGGCCCTTGAGGGCATAATGATAAGTGAAAAAAGACTGAAAAGATGAAACACATATAATCTCACTTACACAGGAATCTTGAGGGGGGGGTGGGGGAGGAAAGAAACCCAAAACAAAAACAAAACAAAGAAACAAAAAAACCCCCAAGCTCAGCTACAGAGAAGGGCTAGATGGTTGCCAGAGGTGGGAGGTGCAGGGTGGGCAAAATGGGTAAAAGTGGCAACAACAACACAACTGTTCGGTTATTTGCGTAGGTTTTTAAGAACAACTTTCAGCATTTGCATTCATCTTTGCAACTGACTTAAAACAATTATTTACACATCATTCCATGCGTAACTTCTTCCGGTACATACTGCCTGCCCCTTTAGAACAAGACCTTTTCGTTCTTGAATATTCATTTTGATTACTTTTTTTTGGTTGGCTGGCAAATTACTGATGATCCTTTCCTCAAGAAGTATACACTGGTGTATATTCGGTGAGCTCTTGCATAGAATATCATTTTCTGCTCTTTTTATACACGAGAAAACGTGGCTAGTATTCTGAGGTCTCTGCTCAAAAAGGGCTGTAGACATTTTCTTTTTTCTTTTTTTTTTTAAGACTTTGTTTATTCGACAGAGAGAGAGACAGCCAGCGAGAGAGGGAACACAAGCAGGGGGAGTGGGAGAGGAAGAAGCAGGCTCATAGCAGAGGAGCCTGATGTGGGGCTCGATCCCATAACGCCGGGATCATGCCCTGAGCCGAAGGCAGAGGCTTAACCGCTGTGCCACCCAGGCGCCCCCTGTAGACATTTTCTTAAGGACATCTATTATTACAGCAAAACGGCTCAGGCAGAATTTTTATTCTTCGAAGATATGTGTCTCTCCACCCTCTGCCCTCGCATCGTGGTGGCGCTTCAGAAATCAGGCTCCACTGCTCCTCCGTAGCCACCAACCCTATGTGGCCACTGAGCCCTTGAAATGCAGCCTGTCCAAGTTGAGATGTGTGAAATATACACTGACTCTTGAAGACAGTATGAAAGAAAGTATGCAATGTATCTCCTTAGTAATTTTTAAAATGCTGATCCTGTTGAAATGATAATGTTTTGGATATGTAGTTTTAAATGAAATGCTATTATTAAAATTCCTTTCCCTTGTTTCATTTGCTTTTGGAAATGCGACCAGCAGAAAACTCGCAATTATATCTACTATGCGTCACTATATTTCTATTGGACAGTTCTGCTCAAGAGCCAGACTACTTAGAGGCAGATTCTGGTTCACGATGCTGAATAATTTCAATGAGTCTCTTTTCTAAGATTCCATTTCCTCACCTGGAAATGGGTGGAAATAATTATACTAACCTTAAGGCTTACTGCAGGGATAAAATAATATTATGCATGTAAAGCTATTATGTTGGCACATAATCAATTCTTACTAATGAGAGTTATTATTATTCTTCAAGGAAGGATTTTTTTTAAATCCTCATAACTCAATTATGTTTCTAGGGTAGCCCCTGATGTGGGCAACTTATGGCCCATTTTGCCTAGATTGTAGGGGTTCCTTCTGATCTGCATGCATAGAATTCTTCTCACCTCTTGAGACTTCTTCTTGGGTTTCATCATCCTATGGATGGACCACCCAACACAATCGCCTTACAGTGCCAGGAGCTCCTAATTTTCATTCAATTTTCATCCCACCACCTCAGCCACTCCATCTCGCGGTAACATGTCAAAAAATAAACCTCATCTAAAACACTGGAGCTCTAACATTTCACTCGCCAAATCCAGCCTTTTATCCTTTCAAAACATGTGGACAAAGACTCCTATTCTCACTGGGAAAATATCCTAATCTCCTAATTTCCAGTTCACTCTGCCCATCCCAGTCACCCATTAAATACCTCTGGTCTTTTTTTTTTTTTTTTCGTCTAGCTTAGATTTCAAAATCCATCACTGTAACCACATTTCTGAATCACTGATGCTGATTTTTAACTCAAATTGTGGACTGGTACGGTTTTTGGTATGAGGGAAGAGCACCGCATTAAAGGCCAAAAGGAGTAGCTTTTGGTATCAGCCCTACTTCTCATTAGCAGCATTCTGCTCCATCCTTTGGTAGATTCCTTACTAATGCAAGAAAACAGGTGCTGTTTCCACGCATGGGATTCCTGAGGACACAGTGAAAGAAGGTCACAGAAGCACTTCTTTATCAAGGAGGAACAAACGCCGAATGAGAAGGAACGAGAAGGCCACAGCCATGAAAAGGGGAAGGGATCAACGTCACGATGGGGAAAAGGTGGGTCAGGGGACACTTAATTGCTTTAAATGTGTTTAAGCCACTGAGCCCAAGCCAATGACAGCTCCAGACGGGGCACGTCAGTTACGTAGATCTGACGCACCTGCTGTATCCTGAAGGCCCACAGAAAATAGTAGGGGAGACAGTGATGGACGTCAGCACATTCAAGGAAGGCAACAACATGGAAACCACGTATTGCACAGAAACGTCACAAGATAAATTTAAGTGTCAGCTACGTTCCAAGCGCTGCCATTTGGGATACGGTTGAAAGAATGGAGAAGAGCAGAGGACTCACTCTACAGCCCCGTGGCAAAGAAGCCATGCATTTCTTGGAGCCACTTTTGACCAGGTTTTGTCCTAAGAGCTCGGCATAGAGATTAAAAGTTACAGGCCTTGCCCTCCTGGTTTGCACGGTCTAGTGGGGAAGGCACATGAATTATCAATGACTTATACACTTGCGTTTGGTCTTTATTAATGCTCAGGACCAATGGGGGAATCAAAAAGATAAAAAATTTCGGTACAGCACAAGGCGAATATTTCTAATAGAGTTTCTAAATATGGAACAAGGTCCTTTGGGAGGTAATGGTCTCTTATCTCTGAAAGTATTCAAAAGCAGAAGATTAATGACCATTTATATAGAATATTATAGAAGAAAGTGGAAGGTTATGCCAAATGAATGCCAAGTTCCTTCCTAATTAAGAGTCTATGATTCTCAAAAGGAGACAGGGCCCATTCACTAGGACACTCCATTATACAAAGAAATATTTGCCTGTGTATAAAGTGAACTGTACAACTGACACAGGAAAGATTCTTTTCTAACGCAGATTACAATTTTTGCTGACAATTTTCCACATGTGATATTTAAAAGCCAATGACCGGCCTTCTAAATACGTTTTCAGATGCACTTCACTCCTCCATGTCCACTCTATGATCTCATCCTTGTTACCCAAGAGAGAAGAGCTTACGGCAAAGGCCAGAGGTGCAGTGTGGGCCTTACAGAACCAGCCCTCATAGTCGCAAACCACATGCATAACCCAGGGCCCAAGAAAAACAACGAAGAGTGGGAGAATCGTAACTTTTCCAGACCTGGACATAATATTTAACCCCAGTCAGCCCTACTATATAACATGAGACCCAAAAAGAGAGAAGGAACAAGAGCGAAGATTTAAGAGGTTAATCATAGCCATTTTCAAATCTAAGGAAATAAAAGGGACGAAGACAGAATCTGTGGCTGCCTACTATGCGCCAAACACTGTGTGCTTTCCATTATGAGACCTCATTTACTGCATTTAACCTTCACCAGTAAAGAGAGGCTAGAGGTAACAATTTTAAAAAGACAATTAAGCAATGGGTGTCACTCTCAGTATTACATATTATTAGGGAAGCCGCCCAAGATAATCCCAAAGGTCACACATACTTCACTTTGCTTCTCACTCTTCTGCCGGGCATCTTAGAGCAGATCATGTCCTCCGTGGGACATGTCCTAGGACCCCCTGTCCTTCCTCTGCAGGCCTACCTGGAACCTGCTCCAGCCCCACGGGGGTATTTGGTGACTGCACGTGAAGTCCAACCATTGTCAAGAGTGGTGCCTTTGAACTACTGCCCAGGCCCCACAATCAAAACACCCAGACCCAACTCTGGGAAGAGGACTGTGTTGGAAAGAATCACATGTGAGATCCCAGACAATTCTTAACTGCCCCCCACCCTGCCCCGGGCCTTATCTGTCCAAGACAGCTATTTTTATGGGGGTTCCTTCGAACCCTGAAGCCCTATGGCTTCCTGTTTGCATCAGTCCCTCCTAACTGAAAATGCCCACCATTAAGGAGGCACAACTTCTTGGGAAACAGAAAGGGTAGGGAGCAGTTTATCCAGCCCCCTAATGAGAGGAACAATGGAAGTATGTCTCCCAAAGGACAGCAGGGTGCTGAAGGATGGCCGTTATCTAAAGAGAGCTTCTGTGATACTCCACAAAGAGGAGCACAAAGGCAACAGAGTAGGAGTGGGAAGCCAATTTTTAGAGTCAGCCATTAGTATTTTCTGCAGCCATAGCCCTGGTTCTCACTTCATAACCTTTCTGATGTTGGTTACGAGCAGGCATCAGGTCTAAGAGAAAAGGAGATAAATTAGGATCCCCAGCTGGACAGGTGAATCATGAAACAGCCCCTGCCCCAGCAGCTTCCCACTGTAAGCTCGGGATCATCCTCACCCCAGCTGATGGCATGGCGGTGACCTTCTGGGCCAACTGGGGCAAGATGAAAGGCTGATTGGTACGCAGGGTCTTGTCTGAAAACTGACAAGGTATGTGTTGATTTAAGGCCGACCGTCCAGAGAGTGACCATTCCGTTTGGAAAACAACCCCTGGGTGGGAGTGATGGGGCCGACCCGAACCCAAGCAGCATCGCGGGTGTCCTTTTATCTACAGCAGGAAACTCCATCCTCAGTAGGCCTTTAATGGAAGGGTCATGCTTAAAGTATCTGTTCTTCTGCAACAACCGGGAAAAAACCACCACCAAGAGCTTAGAGGACCCTTGTCTAGACACAATTACAGGGTCCCAACTTAAAGCAGTCCATAGGGGCACCTGAGTGGTTTAGTCGGTTATGCGGCTGACTCTTGGTTTTGGCTCGGGTCATGATCTCGGGGTCCTGGGATCGAGCCCTGCATCAGGCTCCATGCTCAGTGGGGAGTCTGCTTGAGATTCTCTCTCTCTCTGCACCCCCTCCCCGCTCATGCTCACGTGCTCTCTCAAATAAATAAATCTTTAAATAAATAAATAAATAAATAAATAAATAAATAAATAAATAAAAAAAAGCAGGCCACAGAGAAGGAAATCCAACACAGGAGAGCGTGGATTATGCAGACAGGTAGTTCTGGGTTTTAATCCTGGCTCTGCCATGTACGAGTTATATACATGGCTTCGGGTTAACTAACCTCCCCAAGTCCCAGGCTCCTTCCCTGCAGAGTGGGGGTCATCGTAGCACCTGCTCCACAGAGCTGTGAGCATTCTGTCAAAGCAGCACATAAAACACGAGAAACAAAGGGCCCCATAAATAACACATGTTACACTGCAGCCTAATGGGGTCCAGAGGCCCTGAAGGCAGGAAATCTGAGTTCAAGCCCAACTCAACAGTGGCCATTTCACCGCACCGTGGCTGCGGCCCATGCCTCTCTCTTTCCCTTCAGATCTGCTCCAGTCTGTGGCTCCTGAATTATACAATCCCATATCTCACAGCCTTTCATTTGGAGAGGGAAAAGTTAAATAGCAGCCGTGGCATTTATTAGCTGCCTGATCTTAGGCAAATACTCTTCAACTCTATGCTTCAATTTATAAATTATCTGTGAGATGGAGGTAATAAAACTTCTCAGTCCATCCCGCAGTGCTGTTGTGAGGAGCGAGTGGCAGCATGCCTCCATCTACAAAGCTCCCCACAAAAAGAACTCTCCCTCCCTCCGCTCCTCTCTCCTCTATTGACAGGAGCTACACGTCTTGAGCAGAGTTTGGGGCGCAAAGACCCGCTCCATCCTGGTAGCCTGTTGATATGGGGACTTGGAGGCTGGAAATGAACGGGCCCTGTAAACATCAGGAAGACCAAGGAGCCTTTCACAGGCCGCAGAGACCAGCAAGCTGAGTGATCGCTATTTGCAAATCTACACTAATTGGTCATTACCGAGAGAAGCATACCAGTCCACTGCGGACTTCCCACAGTTCATTTTTAATCATGCACCAATCCCTCATAAATTTCCTCTCCCCTCTTAGTCCATTCTCCAGCACTAACAGATATAACAAGGGGCCCACAGGAGTGTTTCTGAGAAATGCCATTTCCAACAGCTGTACAAAGTGATTCCTCGGCACCCGATCGGGGGAGGCCATCATGTGTGTTTGCTGAGGGTACCATCGGACACGCTCCGTGAATGCAACTGCAGACCCCGGCACAAGTCCTTTCCTCTCCTGCTCTTCCTCCTTTGCTAACGTCAGCAAATGGATGGTGTTTTAATGCGTTCACGGAAAGACACACACCTGTCCCAGGGCTGCTCCTGGGACGTTCCACAGGCGAGCACAGATGGAGCTGCTTTATTTATGCCACTGCAGGGACACTGGTAGACAGCTACCTGGCCGTCCGCCCGTGCCCCGAGGCACAACGGGCCTCAGGAATGTGGTGAGCACTGACAGTGATCAAGAAAGCTCTTCCTGATGGCTTTATTACTCTTAGGGACCCAGCTCTGAGTTTACTGTAGATCATCGTTTTGCAAATGTTTTCATAGGCCAGGCATCACACTAGGCATTAAAGATGCAAGGCTGATGAAAAGCAGACATGTCTTGGCCCTTTTGGAGCCGACTGTCTAGGGGAGGGAAGCACCTTTACCAGCGTGTTCCACAAAAGCACAAAAGATCACACTCGGCGTTGGGGTCACTGAGGAAACGTACGTGATCCTATGAGAACGTACAGCAAAGGATCCCCTACGAGATAATGAACGCAGGGAAGGGTTCTCAGTAAATGTAGCTTAAGCCAAAGAACGTGGAATTAACTAACAACGGGGAAGAGGAGGCCGACTGGGGAACAGAGCTGAAGAGAGGACTAACCTGTGCAGTAGCCCCCTGCTGGGGGAAGGGGCCGAGCAGACGTGACGACCTAGTGCGTGAGCAGTGGTCCAAGCGGGCGTAGGACGAAGCGAGGGAGGCAGGAGCCAGAAAGCGCAAGGAAAAGCCACTCAGGGCTGTGGTCTCCATCTTAGGAGCACGGGGAAACCACGGAGGGTTTTATGCACGGGGAAGGGGATGGCATGGTGGGGCATGCTTCTGGGAAAGCCACCTCATGCTGCTGATGGAGAATCCATTTGGGGGAGGAGTGAGCAGAGGGGAAAAGACGCGTCTGAACAAAAACTGCTGTTGTGTTGGGGAGAGGTCACAAATGCTTACAGAGGGATGGTGGCGGGGGAGACGGAGGGCAGCTAGGATGTGGGATGGGCAGACGTGGGGAGAGGGACAGGGGGCTGTCAGAGATGACCTCTTGGTCCTGGAGGAGCAGCTACGTAGGCAGACAGCAGTACTACACCGAGGAGCGGCTCCAGCTGCGGGGAGGGGGCAGATCGTGCTTTGGGGTTTGCAGAGCTGGATTCTATATAAATCATCACGACTGTGATCATCCATTATGGCAACACCGTGTTTACAAAGTGCTTTCATACTCATTGACTTTACAGGATACTGACAAGAGTCTCAAGAGATACAAGCTGGTGGGACATGGGTGTTTCACTGGTAGGAAAATAAAACACAGGTGTTCGGGACCTGGAACGGGGTGGTCAGTAGCAAAGAGCACAGGACACTGGAGACAGTATCTTTTAGAACACATCTGATTGTATTTTCTTTCTTATTTTTTTAAGCCATGGACCCTCCAATTTGAACGGATAAGTCCAGGATGTAAAATAATGAACAGCCAGTCTTCCTGGACGCAAGTGGGCCACGTGAGAGAGCACCAGTCCCTCCGCCCCCCATGTCATCCAAGACCTCAACCTCAGGGGAGCCCCAGCATTCCCAGGAGTGGATAATAGCCCTGTGTGCCTTACTCCTTCGGTGTCCCCCTGTCCATGGATTTCAAGAGCTTTTTTTATTTTTTATTTTTTTAAAGATTATTTATTTATTTATTCGACAGAGATAGAGACAGCCAGCGACAGAGGGAACACAAGCAGGGGGAGTGGGAGAGGAAGAAGCAGGCCCATGGCAGAGGAGCCCGACGTGGGGCTCGATCCCACAACGCCGGGATCACGCCCTGAGCCGAAGGCAGACGCCCAACCGCTGTGCCACCCAGGCGCCCCAAGAGCATTTTTTAAAAAAGATTTTATCTATCTATTTATCTAGAGCGTGCACACAAACAGGGGTAGAGGCAGAGGGAGAGGGGGAGGTAGAGGGAGAAGCAGGCTCCCCACTGAGCATGGAGCCCGATGCAGGGCTCGATCCCAGGACCCCGAGATCACAACCTGAGCTGAAGGCAGACGCTTAACCAACTGAGCCACCAGGCACCGCAAGAGCATTTTAATCCTATGTTGCCTTGGCTGCAAAGGGGAGTGGGGCATTTTCAAAAACCTGTGCATTTCAGACACTGCTGGGCCTTCACGGGAGTTACCTTGTTTAGTCCCTGCCTTGGTGGCGTGACTGTCACTGTGCCACCCATTAAACACCTGATCAAGCCTGGGCTCAGAACCCAAATCAGATGGCTCTTCAATGGCAAGCCAGGGTGTGAACTTGGGGTTCTGTTGAACCACTTTTGTGTTTTCTTAAAAAGTAGGGGGTACGGGCGTGCAAGGGACAGGGCACAGGATTGCCCAAAAAAAGGAGAGTGAAGGAGGCAGAAACATCCTGTGTGCCGGGCGCTGCGCCTCCCCTCCCATTGCTTTTCCCCACTGTTGGCGCTGAGACCCTGGGAGACAGAGAGGCTTGCTTTCACCTTAATTAGCGTAGCAATTTGCTAAATTTTGTTTTTCCCTTTTAAGAGTGTTAATTTTAGCTCAGAATAGATTGGAATGGCACACAAATTACCACGACAATCCCCAAATGCTAAATTCTGAACATCTCGATCAACCTCAGAGTCTGAAATATGGGAAAATCAGAAACTCCGGCCGGCATCTCTGTGATCTATTTAAAATGTTATGGCTCTGAAATGAAAAGATAATGGCTTTATGAGGTTTGGAACAAGCAATTTGCTGGAATCAGCCTCAGCCTAGGTGTTTAGTCCTTCCCAAGGTGATTGCAGACAGAGCATCAACATATTTCTGCAAAGTTCCATGTTCCTCTAACAACGGCCATTTGTTAAATCCACAAGCATTACAGGGTACCAACTATGCACCAGAAATCAGAAGAGTGAGACGTGCTCCCTGCCCTCTCCCCTATTAAAAAAGGTTCTAAACTGAAGCAGGAGACAAAGATCTCCTCTTTCCTGGAGAAATCAGGGAAGGTTCTCCGAGGAAGTGCCGATGCAGCAGAGTCCTGCAGGGTGAACAGGAGTTGTGACAAGGTAGGTGGAAGGGTATGTCAGCTAAAAGGAAGTGCATAAGCAAAGCTCAAATGTAGGAGAGCGAGCAGAGACCAGAGGTGGTTTCCTAAGGCTGAGTAACAGGATGAATTTCCGGGAAGGACCCAGATAAGATGGGAAGAAGAGTCAAGAACCAGAAGAAGCAGGACTTCTTGAGAGTGTGAATCTCAATCCTGATCCAGGCAACGTGGCACCACAGACAGGTTTTAAGCGAGTAAACGACATGACCAAACGAGTCTCGCTCGGCGAAACCTTCTGCTCCAACACGATCTTTCTATTTATTCGGCATCATCTTTTAAAGCACATTCACATATATTCTCTCACTTTTGCCTGTTCATTACCCAATGAGATTGGTGTGATAATGCAGTGATTACTGATGAGAAAACAGACACAGCAAAGGTATAGATTGTTTATTTTGTATCTTATGATGAGTCTGGGTAGCAGAATTCTCTAGAATTCTCTAGAAGAGCTACCACAGACCTCTTTCAGATGCCTACCAGGCCAACGGTATCCCCCTCTAAAGAAAGCCTTGGTGACCGGAACAGCCCAGACCAGCACGCATTCTGTGCCGAAGAAGGGGCCCCTTTGAGGCTTTCCCTAGGGAAATCAGATCTGGGTGGCAAACAGCCTCAGTTACACCCTGGACATTCCCAGCTGAAAGCTGAGGTTTCTGACATTGCCAGTCTACAAGACCACAGCCAAGAAAAGCGTCCGGCATGAAGAGGCACTCAGGGAGGCCCCTCTCCCTCCCACTGCCTGTACCTTGAGCTCATCCGCATTGTAGAAGTCCACACGCACGGCAGGCACCATCCAGGTCTGGAAGAGCGTCGCCAGGATCTGCTCCGCGATGGAGTCGGCAATGAGGTGGAAATGCAGGGGGTTCCGCCTGTGAGAAGTGGGGGGAAGAGGAGTCAGGAGGGACAAGTAAGGGAGCTCCAGCTGCAAAATCACATTCTTACCCATTTGTAACATGTGGTCAGTTTCTAAGAGCAGCTGTGAAAGGAAGTCAGGCACGTTACCAACCCAATGCTTGCTGGTAACCAGGATGCCAGAGCTGAAAAGGAGAGAAGGAGATCACCACCCCCTCTTAGGATTTCAGACAGGGTCAAATCATTGGTAACACTCCATTCAAGCCAACCACCATATCTGTTACTAGCATATTTGTGTCTCTAAAAACCTTAAGCAGAGCCTATGTTAACAATTTGGCCAACCCTTTATTTCTACCACCTAGATGTTTGGGCATTAGTTTCAGGAGCACATGGACAGAGAATGAAGTCTTCAGATCTGCTGAATGCAACAGGCAAGATACTTCTCCCACAGCATGGTACTGAGTTCTGTTTGCTGCTTGTTCTTCTCCAAAAGAAACCCAGGCATCCCAGATGGCATCATTGGGGACCCCCCCATCACTGAATACCAGCTTACCCTCACTTTTAATATTTCTACAGCTTTGAGTTGTTCCCCTCAACCAGCCATTACTGGGGGAGCCCCCAAAATACAAAGCAGCATTACACAAGGGGAAAGCTTCCGGAGTCAAATGGAAATGGACTCTGGTCCCAGGTGTGGCATGTATTAGTGGGGACTTGGGGGATGTCACTTCTCCCTCTCTCTGCAGTGCTGCTGCTTCGTTCTGTAAAATGTTGAGAAAAAGCTCCTTATCAGGCTACTGTGTCAATTAGATAAGTGTAATATATAATGCATATCAAAAATAAACACAGGACCATAAAGAGTAGATATGCCTTCTACTGTCATGACTACTACTGAGCAAGCAGAAATAATAGCGCCAACTGCAATAGCACAAATGAGCACCTCTGGGAAATCTAAAGATGAAAATGACCTGGTTCCCAGGACCTCAGGGAGCTCACACTCCTCAGAGAGACAGAAGATCCGCAACGTAATAAAAACACAAGGTGGAACATAACATTGATAACAACCACAACACAACACGACATTCTTCGGGCGTAAAGAACAAAAAGGGCGAATTCTGACCGGGTCGCGAGGACGTGGAAGAGCTGGGGAAGCTGTGCCCTAAAAGCTAAAGGAGTTTGATAGGAAGCAAAGGGAGAGGGGACGCAATCCAGGGAGTGTGGCAGGAGACTACAGCCAGAGCGCAGGGGGTGCCGGGAGCGCGTGGGGAGAAGTGGTTAGCTGGGACTCTAGACTCAGAGCAGAGGAGGAGGGTGGAGAGAGTGCAGGAAACACTGCAGTCAACACCCGAGGAAGCTGTTCCGACTTCCTCAGCGAGGCTTGGGGAGAAATGTGACCCACCTCTTAGGTCTCAGCCTTCTGAGGCTCTTCCCAGTCCTGTTCTAGATACAGAGACTCTCTCTCAGTTCCCCGTTCCCCCTTCTTCACGTGAGACTCTGCATATTTGATTTGCTCTGTAAGAAACCTTGCATTTGCTCATTGGATAAACACTTACTGAGCACCTACTATGTGCTAGATGAGCAGGATGCTGGGGACAAGGCAGGACACACCATCGCTGCTCTCACAAATCTCACGGTCTGGGCCCCTCTTCTCCCACCCTTCACACTCTGCAGCCAGCGTTTACCTCTTATCCAGCCTTCAGTTCCGAGGTCTACCATTGTTTTTTCCTCGAACCCTTCCCCAACTATCCAGGCCTGGTTCAGGGGCCCTTCCTAACAGTCATCTCAGTACCAGGCACCCACCTTTAGGTTTTGACCACCTGTTGACCTGTCTAGATCCCCGCTTGACTGTGAGCTCAGGGAGGTCAAGGATCGTGCCAGTCATGTTCCAATGTATCACCTCATAAGCTAGCTCTGTGCCTAGAATGCAGGAGGAGTTCAGTAAACGGACCGAATGGATGGATGAGTGATGGACAGTAGACAGATAAGAGGAACGGAGGTGGATACATCATGCAGAAGATGAGACCAGGGCAATGTGAAATGAGGATCTGATTGAGATCATGTCTGGGGAAGAGCAGCAAGGAAGCTGAATCTAGAGGGATTTCAGGAAAAGAGATCTTAGGAAAGAGGGAAAATGAAGTGGAAGAAATAGAAGGGGACACCGTAAATTCCTGTTCATCCTTCAGACTTCCCTTTGTAAGCCAGCTCTTCCCAGACACCTTCTTTGAGCTCATCCGGGTCCCTTTTTCCTGCTAACTTGGCATCTCCTATAAAAAACATGCCTACCATTTTTTTTTCTTTTTAAGTAGGCTCCACACCCAGCTCAAAGTGGGACTTGAACTCACAACCCTGAGATTAAGACCTGAGCTGAGATCAAGAGTCTGACACTTAACCAACTGAGCCACCCAGCACCCCCAAACCTGCCTACCATTTCTAGTATGACACCGCGACACATACTCAAGCATGTGGCTCCTTGACTCTACTGTGAGGTCTCTGAGGACAGAAACCCATATTTCCACCTCCATGCCTACTGCCCAGCAGAGAGCCTGGCACATAACAGGTGCTCAACAAACACTTGTGCAAGAGGAAAAGAAAGCCAAAGACCCTCCTTCTAGGTCACCATTAACCTTACTGTAAGAGGGCAAGGACGGTCAACAGCATAGTCTGCGCCAACGGTACAGAGCTGGGGGCTCTCTGCTCTAGAAAATCTGGATTGGAGCTCTGGCTGCATTAACTACTAACTGAGTGACCATAAGCCAGTTAACCCATCTTTCTAGGCTTCAATTTATTGATCTTCAAATCAGGAACAGTAAGTAAACAATATTGCATGGTGAGGACTGTGATATAATATAAAGTGCCTGGCATATAAGATTTTAATGTATGGTCTGAATGTCTGCGCCCTGCTCCCTCAAATTCATAGCTCAAATCCTAACCCATAAGGTGATGGTATCGGGAAGTGGGGCCTTTGGGAGGGGATTAGATCGTGAGAGTGGAAACCTCCTGAAAGGGATCAGTGTCCTTAGAAAAGGGGCTCCAGAGAGCTCCCGCCCTCCTTGCATCATAGAAGGACACAGAGAGAAGCCATCAGTCTGTAACCAGAAAGCAGCTCCCCCCCACCGCCCCTATCAGACCACGCCGGTGCCATGATCCAGGACTTCCCAGCCTCTGGGACTGTGAGGAATAGATTTCTGTGGTCTGCGAGCCCCCCTTGGTTAGAGCAGCCTCAAGCAGACCAGGACAATCATTGTCAGTGCTAACTTAGGAAACTGTGATTTTCTCTACTGCTTTGCATTACTTTTCAAATGAAGTAATTTCAATTAGTTCCTCCATCCATAAACCAAAAAATGAGTTGAATGAAGAAACATGCAACAAAGAGCTATCAAGCAGTAAGTACATGTAACGCATAACAGGGGTTTAGGTGATGCAGGAGCTGGGACTCTCCTCTCTTGCTGAAGCTATCAATCTGGCAGAAACACAGAGAGAATGCAGATAACTACAAAACCGTTGGAACATGGGTGTGCCCTAACACTGGGCCACCGCACATGACTGCAAAGTTTGGGAATGGCAAACCTCCTGGAGAGCCAACTGAATAGACGGATATGGACAGTAAGTGAAGGGTACCCCTAGAGTTGGATGGTGAACAACCTGCACAACTGTATGGGATGGCTCTGCAAGGAGAAGCACAAAAGCTACAGGGGTGGAAGAGGTGACTTCTCAATAGCGGAGAATCTAGGACGTTTGCACGGACTATGTGGCAAATAAGCCAGACCTTTGGATGAGAAGAGATGGGAGGATGGAGGAAGGCATTCTGCAGGATGTGACGGAAGAAGGGAAAGAACAGAGGCAGGAAAGTACATAGCATGTCTACTAAGGAACAACAGTCTTCTTCAGGTGGATCACACAATAACATTTATTGGACACCTACTGCATGCCAGGAATCGGAAGGATAAAAAGAAAAAGTCAAAGTCCTAATGGCAGGCTCGGCCAGAGTGCGTGACTTCTTAAGATCCATGACTTTCATTATCTAAGAGAAAGACAAGATTTGGGTGCTGAGCAGGAAGGAGATCAAAGTTAATTGGACGTTAATCGGACTGCAGAGCAGAAGAAGATGGACCAGCGTGGGAAGAGGAAAAGGCTCACGGAGGAGGACGCTGACAGCATGCGTATGAGGCCTTCCCCTTACCAGTTCTTGCTCTGGTCTATTTCAAGCATCTCCCCGGAATGTAGCATAAATCCAGAGAGACACTTAGCTCATCTTTAGGGAAAAACTAGCTGTTTGCTTTGTCAAAGGGGCCCGTGTGCCTCATCAGAAGAATAGGAAAATGCTGCATCAGAGTATATACCCAGCCCCCCCGCCCAGGGGACCACTGAGACCCTGCCAGTTCGTGGACAGTCCCACCAACCCAAGGCAGGCTCACCAGCAGCAGCGTGATCTTACTGCCTCGAAGCCGAATGCCCAGAGCGGCTCTGCTAAACACCACTCTGGGCACCACCATGAGGATGTGGGTCCTGCCAACTGCCCCTCTCGGAAGCCACAGGAAAAGCACCTGAAAACGCTGCCCAGACTACTTTGCTTCAAGTTTCTGTGTAAACCAGAATGTTTCCCTCAAGTGTCAATCTATAAATCCAACCACCAACGAGATGGCCGCACCTTCGCACCCATGGGCCGCTGAGAGTTAAGATGGCCTAACTGTGACTCTCCTAACCCCAGCTGATTAAGAATTGGTGGAGCGGTTAGTAACCTGTCTCTCCTCAAGAATGTAAGCTCCCTGGGGACAGACACTGGTTTCTCATTCACTGGTGTAGCCTAACCCCAGAACCACACCGGGCATAATAAATGGGGGCCCCTAACACATGTCCGTCCCCCTGAATTCCCTGCCAGGGCGAAGGGCACCCCATTCATCCAGCCTCACGAGCTAGAAACAGGGGCATCACCAGGGCTCCCTCCCCACCCATCTTCCGCACACCCAATCAACTCCACGCCCTGAGAGACAGCTTCCTCCGGTGATGAGCAGCCAGGTCTCTAAAGCCAATTGCCTGGCCGCTTCTTATCTTGGTTTGTAACAAACTAGGGATATGACATCACGCAAGCATGTTAGTCCTGGACTCTCAGCTTCTGAATCTGTAAAGTGGGGCTGTTACGATCAGTTTGAGCTAAAATGTATGAAGCACTTTGAACAGTGACCCGCAAGGAATATGGACGTAATAAATGTTACATGATGAGTGTATCTGCTCTTCCGTGAGATCTCATGAATATATTCACCCCTTCTCTGTCTCTGAGATGGCTCCCTCTAACAGATTCTCTGTCCTGTAAGCCCTGAACTCCCTCCAAAACGATCACACAATCCCCTGCCGTTGTATATGAATGAAGTCCAATGCAATGAATATCCACCGTGCAATGAACGAAGTCCACCCTCCTCCATGGAGCTAGCAGGATCTTTGATGATCTCATCCTCTCCAAGCTCATGTCTTCCTCCTCCCTCCTCAAACCTATGCTCCAACCATTCTCTTCCCCAGATCTGCATGTAATCAACTCTTCTCCTTCCTGAGGATTAAGTGTTACCTCCTCAGGGAGGCCCCCCATGGCCACTCCACCCAAAGTGCCCCTCCCCCCACTGCATTGCCCTGTTTGGTTTTTCTTAGCACTTCTTAGTATTATAATCTCTATATTCATCTGCAGGTCTATCTCCTGCCCACTGCTAGAATGTGAGCTGTGTAGGCCGGAGTTTCCCTACTTTCACAATGCACCTGTCCTCTTCTGTTCTCTCTCTACAACCCCAGTGCTGGGCAAGCGCCTAGCCACAGGTGCAATGTCCGAGATTAATCAGGTTTTCCTGCAGGCTTCTGTGCATGCTGTCTCTCTCCCCTGACCACCTTCACGTTGCCTTGCTAACTGCGTCCAGTCTTCCCAGTCAGTGTAGACACCAAGACACTAAGGAAGCCATTCCACTGTTCACATGTCCTTCTTTGTGCCTCCCAAGGATTTCAGGGCTCAGAAGACAGGTGAATGCTATCATCTAATGACCATTCACTTCTCTGTTCCCTGCTGGATGGGAGTCTTGGCACTGGAATTGTGTTTTGTGAATAGTCTTATCCCCAGATTTGTATTAGTCCCTTGTAGATATAACCACCCAGTAATTATTTATTGAAAGAATAAACAAACAGACAAGTTAATAATTATCAAAGAGATCTAACCGTCCTCACCGTCTGACAGATACCCAGTGCTATAAGTAGAGGCACTTAATGGGGCACCTGGGTGGCGCAGTCATTAAGCGTCTGCCTTCGGCTCAGGGCATGATCCCAGCTTTCTGGGATCGAGCCCCGCATTAGGCTCCTCCGCTGGGAGCCTGCTTCTTCCTCTCCCACTCCCCCTGCTTGTGTTCCCTCTCTTGCTGGCTGTCTCTCTCTCTGACAAATAAATAAATAAAATCTGTAATAAAAAAAAAAAAGAGGCACTTAAGAAAAAAATGTGGGAGCAAACCTTTTAGCATTGACTTGGGCAATGGTCTCTTAGGAACAAAATCCAAAGCACAAACCACAAGAGAAAAAAATAAACTGGTTTTCATCAAAATTAAAAACGTTTGTTTCAAAGGATATCATCAAGAAAGTAGAGAAGAAGGAGGGCACGTATTGCAATGAGCACAGGGTGTTACAAACAACGAGTCATGGAGCAGTACATCAAAAACTAATGAATTACTGCATGGTGACCAACATAATGATAATAATGAAAAAGAAAGTAGAGAAGATAGCCTCAGAATGGGAGAAAATATTTGCAAAGCATTGATCTGATAAGGGATCTGTACCCATAATATATAAAGATCTTTTACAACTCAAACAATACAAAGACAAGTAAGCTGATTAAAAACTGAGCCAAGGAGGGGCACCTGGGTGGCTCACTCACGCAGGCGTCCTACTCTTGGTTTCAGCTCAAGTCAGGATCTCAGGGGTCCTGAGACAGGGCCCCGTATCAGCCTCCTCGCTCAGCAGGGAGCCTTCTTGAAGTTCTCTCCCTCTGCCTCTCCCACCACTCGCCTGCTCTCACTCCCTCTAAAATAAATAAATCTTTAAAAAACTGAGCAAAGGATTTGAACAGCCATTTCTCAAAGAGGATATACAGATGGCCAATAAGCACAAGAAAAAATGCTCAACAACATCAGACACCAGGAAATGTCAATCAAAACCACAAAGTACCACTTCACACCCACTAAAACGGCTAAAATAAGACGACAACAAGTGTTGGTGAGGATGTGGGGAGACTGGAGCCCTCATTTGTTACTCGTGGAATTGAAAGATGGCGTAACCACTTTGGAAACTGGTTCTGGGGGTTTCTCCAAAAATTAAGCATCAAAAGTTACCACTGCTGAGCTCCTCAGGAGTCCCACTCCTAGTCAGACAGCAAAGCTTATCCAAAAACCTTCACAGGAACATTATCCATAACCGTCAAGAAATGGAAACAACCCCAATGACCACCGCGTCACGAGTGGATAAACAAAATGCAGCCAGGCGCTGGAGTATTACTGGTGATGCGGATAAATGAACCACCACCACCTGCTACGATACGGATGAACCTTGGAAACATGGTGCTCAGTGAAAGAAGCCACTCCCAGAGACTAAATCATAGAAGACACCACTTCTATGAAATGTCCAGAACAATCAAATCTACAGGAACAGAAAGATGAGGGGTGCTGCCAGAGGATGGAAGAAGGGGGAAACGGAGAGCGACTTCTCATGGATACCAAGGTTTCTTTGTGAGGCGATGAAACGGTCTAATATTAGGGAGCATGGATGGTTGGACAAGTCTGCGAATACTAAAAACCAACAGACTGCACACATTTGAAGAGTGAATGTTACAGTACGTGAATTAAATTCCAATGCTCACTCATTTGCCTGAGCTGGGACGTGGCCTGTGAGTTTGGGGAGGGAAGAGACCTAGTCTGCTCAGCAGTTTCTGGGCTTTGTTCCCTAGGGAGCTGCATTGTACAGCGAGTGGTCCGCCATGTTGGGAAGGCCTGCAATTGTCAAGGCTGGCCTCCACCGGGAGGGAAACCCAACTAATCGGGTTGAAAAAGAGCCTGACCGTGCCCACATTTGAAAAAATGTCCTACAGCTCAGAACTAACTGCAAGAAAGAGGGTATTTCATTCTCCGTGTGCAACTTCTGAGTCTTCTTTTACATTCAGTTCCTAACTCAGGAAGGTAAGAAATAGTTTTAATGATTCCAAAATCAGCCAAAGGCCAAGAGCTTCCAACCTATTCTCCTTTGTTCACAGGGAGATTTAGCAGGAGTTCGGCAGATGTTACGGACATATTTACACCAACGGAACTGCACCGAGGGAGGGATAAGAACTTCAGAATTTCTTCTTCTTCACAAAAAAAGATAATTTTCTCGATATAGGATTCGATGTTATTTAATTTTATTTCTGTACAACATCTAAAATAGTCTTTTATACCAGTCACCAATTATATGCATTTTGGGAGCACTGCTTTAAGCCCATGAGAAAAGGCTTCGACGTGAATAGGCCCGCACATCTTCATACACGACAGCTCCCACATAGCGTGCCGGGGTCTGAACAATACAGACATTAAGTCTGGTCTATATTCAGACCGGATCCCACTTTTACAACAAAGGAAGAAGCAAGTGCATGTTTCGTCCTCGGCAGAGCCTGCAGACTTGGCTCATAATGAGCAATGCTCCTGCTGCCTCTGGTTTCCTTAACTGCTCCCCTGTTCCAGGCTGGGATGCAATAAATATGGTAATACAAAGAGCAAAGATGATTAAACCCCAGCTTTCTCCCTGCTTTTCCTTTCTTATCTTGTCAGGAATGTGCCACAGCCCCTACAAGGCAATCCAGGGTCTGCTTTTATTAAAATATACAGGGACATCTGAGCTGAAATAATCCTTAATTATTAAGTTTACAATGGAACTGCAATTTTAGAAAAAGAAGGAGGCTATGACAGCACCTCCAATGCTCAGTGAATCTGTTACACTTAAGAGATTTAATAGAACTCGTGGCAAAAAAACACAGCGGCCAGAAGGATGGTTTTTCGGTGTGAGCTCTTGGTTTGAGGGAGGACGAGTGGCATTGATAATGTGGGAAGATTCAAGGACAAGTCAGTATCACAGCAGAAAAGCTCTTCATGGGGGAAGAACAGAGCAACTTTCAAAAAAAAAAAAAATCAAAAGGCCTTATGGCTTCCAGGATTTGGCAGAGCCAAGGTTAGAATCCCAGGAGCATCAAGAACTCCCCCGTGACCTTGAACAAGCTACTGAACCTCTGTGAGCTTCAGTTCCCTCATCCATTTGTGGGGATAATGGCATCTACCATTCCAGGTTGGGATGAAGGTCAAATACGATGGCCTACGTGATGCTGGGTATCTGAACTATACAAAGTATTTCTCCTTGGTCTTACGTGCATGCACGACCAAATCGCATAGATGCCTTACCTGTTCAAAGGTATCACCTGCCCAAGGTACTTTCTCTTTTCCCTAGCTTTGCTGGGCTATAACGGACAAAAACTGTATAAATTTAAGTTACACATCAAATATATTATAAACATTTAAGGTGATGTATTTATGTATGTATACACTGTGAAGTAATGACCACAATCAAGCTAATTAACTTAACCCACCTCACAGTGACCCTTTCCTTTACTCCATGTTTTCCTAAGTCTTACTAGAACAGGAATGTCCAAGCCTTTATTTTATTTAAAGTAGACTCCACACCCAGCATGGAGCCCAATGCAGGGCTTGAACTCCCGACCCTGAGATCAAGACCCGAGCTGAGATCAAGAGTCGGACGCTTACCCGACTGAGCCACCCAGCACCCCCCAAGCCTTTAAAACCACTATTTACTTCATGCTCAGCACCTCAAAAATACATACTTTGGTGGAGGGATGAAGGGGTGATTACAGAGAGCACAGTAATGATAACAATTCTCTACATGGTCACCCAAAATTAAAAATAAAAAGAATCATGATACTCAAAAGAGTAACTTTTCTTTCCCCCCAATGGCGAGCTCAGACTCTCAAGTTAGGCCGGCTGGGTACAAAGCTAGCTCTAGCATCCTCTCTGTGACCCTTAGCATCATCTGTAAAATGGGGATAATTATAGTACGCACCTCATGGAATCCCAGGAGCATGAAATGCATTAATACCTGGAAAACACTTAGAGAGCTAGGCTCGTGTCTGTTCAGTACACAAAATACAGAAAGGTCTCACATAGATTATCTCTGATGACAGTCCAACAGGGCTCTAGGAGAGCTTTGGGAACAAACCAAAGCTCTGAGAAGTACAGAAACTTCACTAGGGTCACCCAGCTCACAGCTGCTAAGACCAGAATCAGAAGCCACGCTGTTTTATTCAAATCCTTGGTTCTTCCTGTCACAATCTAGAAACTGCTTCTATGGTTAGTTTAAGCCTCAATGAGCAATAACACAATTAGAGGCAGATACTGGGCACAAATATGCTGTTTTATCCTCCATGTTCTTCAGGGGCACAAGTTTAAACAAACAAACAAACCACCGAAAACCCAGCTGCTTGATATGTCACCCAGCTTCCTCCTGCCAACAGGGCTGTGGAGTGTGAGAATAAGGAGATCATCCTCGCAACCAAATATTAAATTTTTACAAGCTGGTCCACCTTCCTGCCCAGGAGGTAAATACCTAGCTGCTAAGTAATTTTTTTTTTCCTCTGCTCCCTAAAAAGCTCGGTTTCCTTGGAGAGCCGCTATACTTTGCAGTTTATCTGCAAACGGGGTTGGAGTTATGTCCCCTAATTTTTCTTTAAATATGCTTCCATCTAGGTAACACAGATACATAACATGCAATTTTCCAGCAGGTAAACCCTCGTTCACATATATCTTGTATTTACTTTTTTCTCAACCACTCTTTTTCTTTATCACAGAGGCTGCATAATGAGATGGCCAAAAATACATGTAAAGACGAGACAAAAAACAAGATCACCTTTCTTTCTCCTTCTCCACACACAGCACAAAGAACTCCATTTCTAAACACGGTCTCTGCCAGTCTTTCTGCCACCGATATTTTGACCACGGTTACGTGGCTCGTGCTTACACAGGGGAATAATGTTATGCATATGCTTTGAACTGTGTTGTCATTTACATCATAAAATACAACCTGTCCACATTAGGACATACGTTTTAAGACCAACCGAGAACATGGCTTACCACAAAAGGATGGTCCGCTATTCAGTCTTTCTGTTCTTTTAAGTATTCAAATTTTTACGATTATAAACAGTCAGTCATAAAAGTCTTTTTTGGTAGTCAGGATTATCCTTTGAAGACAGAGTCCCTGAAGTAGTCATATAGGGTCAAGGTCTTGGGCATTAGCACCATAGAACTTCTTTCTCAAAAGATTATAGCAATTTCCAGTTCTGGTAGGAGTTTATAAGAGTGCCCGGATATCACTCTTTTACCATCTTTTAAACTAGAGCATGCCCACTGTCACCAGCCACACCACGGAGGTAAAATGGATTGGATGTTAACACAGCAAGCCTTAAATGAAAATTTGCTGAAAATCTTGTCTGGAAGATAAAGCTAATTGCTGTAATTAACAATGAAAGCCAAAAGAAGCATCCTACCACTATTATTATATTATTATTAACATTAGAAAGGTACTTCATTTGCCAAAGCATTTTATAATCATATATTGGTTAATTCCCATAACGTGCCTCAGAAGCAATGAAGGTATTTATAGCCGGACCTTCTGAGCGAAAAGTCTTTCAAAAGTCCTTTTGTCTTGATACCTCAAGTCATTATCACCAGCACATCAATTCGCAGACCTTCTCATTTGTCGAACTGCAAGGATGGGAGGGACTGAAGCGGTCATCTGAACCAAGATCAAGTAGTCAGTGACGTGGCATGCAGAATTTTCCTCATGCATACTAAGAATCTGCTTTCTTCTCAACTCCCCATGCCTCCACGAGAGCATGGCATGCCATCAGCGGCCAATTATAAATCTGCTATTTTTAAACGTAACATCTTTGTGCAGCACAGTGACTGTAGGAGTGGAAGTTTACACTCAATGGGATTCCTTAGGGTTTCAGCAACTACTGGAATGATCTGATTTGTAGCTAAAGTGACAGTGATCATATTTACGCCCAACAACACCGAACATTTTTATGGCTTTAAAATTTGCCATAATTGAGAAAGAGCACAAGTGACTATCTGTAATCATGCAAATACGCTTTTCTAAAAAAGGGGGCTTTTCCACCCCCCCTCCAATCAGGGAGGGATCGGAGTTCTTTAGTGGTGACAAGAAGTAAACACAAAAAGGTTGAGAACCACTCATCTAATTCAGTGCTCAGCAGACAAAACGCCTGGTTTCCAGCAGCAGATGAAGGTTGCAAGAACCACAAGGAATCTCAAAAACGGCCCAGGAGTGAGGGTGGTGTACAAAGCGCATCTCACTTCAAGTCAGAGACGTGAGCTTGAGCCCCGCGCGGTCATTCGTTATTTGATAACCCCATCTCCTTCTGTGACGCGCCGCTGAAATCCCAGTGCCAACTGAGCAGAGCTAAGAGGAGGGAACGGAGAGCCCCTACCGCCAGCCGACAGTGTTCTCTACTTGGTGGTTACTCATTTCCCCCCTTTCCCCACTTTGGGGGGTGGGGGTGGAGGCAGGGAATCCCCCCACTCCTGGGTGGGGAGCAGATCTGCTAGCTGACTATAAGCACAGCAGGGCACCAGGAAGAGACCCACCCGGGTGAGTTCAGTACAAACAACTGAGCTAATAAATTTTGTCTTCAACCTAATCAATTCTGGGGTGCAGGGATTCACAGCAAAAGTTAGTGACCTAGGAACTAAAGTCTAAAGGGTTAAAATGACCTGCTGAAAGTCACTCAGCTATAGTGTGGCATGAGTGTGTTGTCGAACCAGTCTGAGCTAGATCTGTTAGTTAACTGGTCGAATAAATAGATCCTCAGGTTATTTATTAATGAAGTTTCCCAGATTCACTAGTTAAACAAGTAAACATTGACTGAGCATCTAACACTTGAGAAGTCCTTCCCTAAGATAGGGACAACACAGAAATATAAGGCATGGTTTCTGTTCCCAGAAGTCCCATATTCTACTACAAAAGACATAACGTGAATAAATAAAAAACAATGTACTAAGTAGAGTGATAGAAAGGTGCACAGGGTATTGTGGGCCGGGAGAAGGGGACCCTAGCCCAGACTGACAGGTACAGGTGGGCCTCCTGTTAGAAGGATAAGGAGTTCGCAAAGTTGGGAGGGGAAAGAGGAGGGAGGAGGTGAGAAACAGACAAACAGAGCAGAAGACAACAGGCAGGGCACACCCAGGAGAGGGTGGAAGCTACAAGCAGGTCAGTGTTGCTGGACAGTAAAGTACCAGCAAGGAGAAGAGAGAGGAAGCATGCTGAGAATAAGAGCAGGTCCTGATGGTCTGTGTGCCACAGTAAAGAGGCTCGAGAAAATTCTCCCCTTCCATAACGAGAAGCCAACGAAAGGTTCGAAGACCTCAGATTTGCCTTTCTGAAATACCACCTGGCCTTAGAGGCTGGCTCTGTGGGGACTGGAAGGCCAAGTGCAGGAGAGAGAACACGCAGACCTCAACTGGGCCAGGTGCAGTAGGGATGAAGAGAAGGGATGGAATTAACAATATGAAGAGGGAGACCCCCAAGGGCATCACAGAGGGGCTGGGTGGGGCTCTGAGAAAGCAGACCCAATGGTTAGTTTCCTGTACGGCTGGCCGGTCTCCAGTGCCCACCACACTTCCCATCTCTGCCGCTGCTACTGACCGCTAGATTCGGGCACTAACTTCACATTGGTCTTTGTATCGTTGAGCTCTAAGAGCTTTTCACCACTATTCCCACCGCTCAGAACCTTCTGTATCTTAGCTACAGCCTGGTTCGGCTGCATCCAAACCCTTGGTAAGGATGTTAGAACAGAGCCAAGGACACTGGCTAGAACGACAAACTCAATTCTGGATACACCCTCAATAGATTCTAGATATTGATCAAGCCGAACAGTGAAAACACAGAAGAAAGTTCCTGTAAAAAAGTAAAAGCAAATGGCAGGAGTTTAACTTGGACAAGAGATGACTCGGGAGAGGCAGGCTCACTTTCAGGTGGAAGAGGAACCCATCCTTCATAGGGCTGTTTCCACGGGGATCCACTAGGATGCGCAGACATCAGCTACGGTTTGGAAAATTTTGGTCTAACATAAGGCAGTCTTTCTGATGGTTAGAAATGCCCAGACGTGGGGGCGCCTGGGTGGCACAGCGGTTAAGAGTCTGCCTTCGGCTCAGGGCGTGATCCTGGCGTTATGGGATCGAGCCCCACATCAGGCTCCTCCACTGTGAGCCTGCTTCTTCCTCTCCCACTCCCCCTGCTTGTGTTCCCTCTCTTGCTGGCTGTCTCTATCTCTGTCGAATAAATAAATAAAATCTTTAAAAAAAAAAAGAAATGCCCAGACGTGGGAGGGGCTACGTTGGAACAGAGTAAGTAACCTCTATGAGTTTGTCCTAACAGGGCTGTCCTAACAGAAAACCACACACTGGGGGAGCTTAAACAACAGAAATTTAGTTTTTACGGTTCTGGCGGCAGGAAGTCTGAGGTGAGGTGCCGGCAGGGTTAGGTTCTCCTGAGGCCTCCCACCTGGGCTTGGAGATGGGCATCTTCTCCCTGTGTCCTCTGTGTGAGGCTGTCTCCCAATCTCTCCTTATCGGGACACCAGTCATACTGGACGACAGTCCATTCATATTGCCTCAGTTTAATTGACTTGCCTCTTTAAAGGCCAATCTCCAAACACAGCTCGAATTCTGAGTTACGAGGGGGGAGGTCTCCAACACATCAATTTTAGGGAGACACCGTTCAGTCTATCACACAACCTGTCAACAGGGACATGTACACAGAGAGTTCTGGTGACTGTCAGGCAGGGGAGGCCAATGAAGAAACCAAAGCCTCAAATTCGGGTGTCCCTGAAGGTCCCCTTAGGTCTAAGAGCTACAATCCTAAAATACTGTGGGACAGCCCCTCATTGCTCCCGTTAAACATTATTAACACAATACTCTCCCCAGGGTTTCAGACAAAAATCACATTTTCACAGCAGCTTCGATGATGGATGAGAAATGTTGCTCTTCTGTACCCCCTCCCCCGAGGAAGCATGCAGGCCAGCAGTCATACGTATGAGTCACACGCACGAGCCGCGCTCATGCCTCACGCACCAGCCCGCAGAGTACTGCGGCCACCCTTACCTGTGAAACAGGACAGACTTGACCAAGGTGACGACATCGCGGCTGGCGTTATACCCGGCACAGACGATAGCAACGTGGATCGTCTGGGAAGCAAAGAACACAGGGCAAGCAGTCAGACAGATGGAAGAGGGCCTTCCTGGTGCTTCCGACCACGTGGAAAAGAAAAATCACCCTGATTTCTTGTGAGGATCATTAGAAAACAAAGGACATAGTTTGCAGCTGTGGAAAATAACTTGAGACAGTTTTATTAAGGCCTTTTTAATCGGTTTATGGGGCTATCATCATTTGAAAACCATTAAGGCTCTTTGCAATTGCATTTTGGGGATGAGAGAAAGGGCGATCGGCTCAAATAGGCAAACAGCGAGTCCCCTACCCCCACGTTGGGAGACCGTGACAACTGGTGACAAGAGAGAAGAAAGAATACATCCCGAAAGAAAAAACTGACAGTTAGGGATCTGAGACTGAGAAGCAATGGCTCGGAGTTGGGAAATGTTCTCGCAAGATGTCTCAGGTTAGGGGCACCTGACTGGGCAAAGAGACCAGCGAACATCTGTGAGGGTTCATCTATAACAAGGGGCCCAGCTGGGTCATCATTCCAAGAACTGAAGACTCGCAGAATTGAGGGGAAACTTACAGCGCATTTCATCTGCGCAGTCAAGAGAACAGGCCCCAGACATGAGCCCTGGCTCCGTCCTTTAGCCCAGGGTGACCCTTGGGAAAGTGATGGCATCGGGTGACTCACGGTAACACAAGGGCCATGACACATCCTGCAGGAGGTCACGGAGTACATAGGGAATAATACCAAGAGCAGAATATGGTGCTGGGCACGCTGCCTTCCAACCACAGCAGAGATGGTCTCTAGAGCTGAGCTTCCCAAACGGGGTCCCTTGGCACCCCGGTGTGCGGTAAGTGATTTATAAGAGACAGAGTCAGTTATCTCTTTAAGCGAGCTCTCAAGGCTACCAGGCAGGGCTGGCTCCCTCCGGCTGGGTTACCAGCAACTTGACAAAGATTGAGAAGCCCTGCTCTAGGCCATCCCGTACAGAAAGTCATCAGCTTCTCAAAACAGCTCGAAGAATGAAGGGTTCACACGTCTCGATGTATCTTTGACCGAAGTGCAGCCTTCCGTGAACTGAACCCGGCCTCCTAACAGCCACCCACCTTGCTTGGTCCTGGGAGGACTGCAGAACAAGGACGTTCCCTCCAGCACCCAGTACCTCATGAAACCACTCACAGCCCTGTCCCCACGGCACAGCTTCTTGACGCCCCGTTATCCTAATCAGCAAGTTCAAAACACAGTTCTGTTGATTCTATGAACTACTTTTGCAACTTCCTAGGAGTCTAGAATGACTTTAAAGTAAAGAGAAGAGAAGGGGAAGGGAAGAAAAATGCAGTTCTGAAACCCTGGCCACTCCCCTACACTCCCCTTCTAGGGAAGAATCCCCTACTCCCCTTTCAAGACAATGACCCCTGGTTCCCAGACCTACTTCACCACCCCACCCGGGACATCACTAAGGGAAGTTGACTCAGGCTTAGACAGATGGGATTCGAATTCTGAAACAGGGACTCTTCACCCTCATAGTACATCAGAAACACCAGAAAGATTTTTAAACTACTCCCTGTGAACCAACCCCACCTCAGACCAATTAACTCACTATCTCTGATGGCCAGGATCTGAAATCCCTCTGCTGGCAGGTAGCAGTTCTTGACAGGAGGCAAAAATCACCCCCCGCCCCGCCCTACCCAAAACATCCGACAAAGTCGGGAGTCATTTTTGGTGGTCACTCCTGGGGGTGTGTGGGGCTATGGCATCGAGTGGGCAGCAATCAGGGATGCTGCTTGACCCCCTTCCAGGCACAGGGCAGCCCCCACAACAGAGAATTATCCTGCCCCAAAGCTCACAGGGCTGTTGTGAGGAAATTCAGCTTTCAGAAAGAAGAGGGGGTGCGGGGAAACTCAGACCCACGAGCTACCAACTCGACCTCGTCTCACATAAAATTAGACCCTATTATGCATATCTTAATTTCCCCACCTGTAAAACGAAGACACCATCGCTTATCTCTGGATATTATCTCCCAAAGACTCAGGATGAAACACTATAACGCGGAATGCAACTGTCACCGTTTAAATCACGAAGGAAATGAAAAGGAAAACGCCTGCATGCAGGAGACATAGCCAGGAAGGGGACAAGAATGGATAAAAGCTGAATCAGGCTCTTTGGAATCACAAATATTTAAACACGCGGCCCCGGGAGATCAAACTTTGTCTTGGCTTCAGGGTTCAGGGGCTTTTTAAAATGGGCCCATTAAATGTAAGCACAAGCGTGCACATTCTCAAACATTTTACATAATTTTCCAATCTCTTTGGTTTCATCCAGTGCACCTGCCACCATGAATAAATTCATCTGGAGCTGTGGCAGCCAGGCCCTGTCACCCAGGAACGCAGAAAATCGGAGCGCCGTGAACATGTCCCAGGAGTTCGGGATGGCCCCAACTTTTGTGGGGACAGCAGTGAATGCGAAGAATGGGACAGGGGTTAGGGGTTCGGAGTGAATGGGGTACAGGGATGAACATTCCTAGAGAGTCACAAATATGGTCTCACCACCATAACTTGGTCTGGAAGCTACGAAGTCCACATTTCAAGTGTTTCAATGTAGTGACTTAAAGAGGACCGACCAATGGCCACAACTACGGGGACAGTCCTCTCATCAGAGTAAAGGGTCTAAGTATGAGATTCAGTGACCACTGGCCACTCACCAAGCCTTCCTCCTTATATTTCATATAGATGTCTTACTTGCCTTTATGGTCACAAAGCTCGGATGGGGGTTGGGGGCAATGATCTTATCTGCTCCTCTGAACTCACTCTTATTCTTCAATTCACTCCGTGCCTGAGCGCCTGACCTTTACAGACTGAATAAATGGGCTCTCACTGCCTCGGGTTTCTGGTTGAGTTTGATCACTTGCAGGCCTGAGAGCAGGCGGAAAGAGGTCCGATCCCCTACACCTTTCAGAAACCCTCTCCCAGAGTTCCAGCTCGCCTGGGCCCCAGAAGGCCACCCGCCTCGTGCCCTCCAGGCCCAGGGGTTGTAGTGACTCCCTCCAGGGAGCTCCACCACCCTCGCTGGCTCCCACGTCTGTGGTCCTGCCTTAAAGCCTTCCCAGCTCGTTTGAGTGCGCCATCGGTTTCCTCCTAGGGCCTGACCAGTTCCAGTGACCAGTACCAGGCGCATTGGTCCTGGTGGCTGGAAGGAAAGGACACGTGGCTCAGAGGCATTCAGAGAGAAACTGCTGATCCTTAAGGTGAAATGAGGCAGGAGAGCACTAACAGAGCAAGCTGGAGAATGTGTAAGTTGTGTTTATAAATTTCAAGCAGCTTGACAAAGTTCTCAGACACACGGACCACAGGTTCTTTCTAAGGGAGCCCACAGAGCTTCCTGCTTACTCCCTGCAGTCCTGTCTCTGATGCTTGGCACACACCCACGAGCTGCACCTGAAAGCATGAGGTAGCCGAACGAGGGCCAAGTGAGTGACGTTTACTTCTAGGACCTGGAAGGAGGATCCAGGCATGACATGGGCATTTCTGCGGTCCCTGATACACCAGGCACTATGTTGTGCTCAGAGGACAGAAAGGCGAATCGGTCCCCCTGGGGTCAAGTGACGAGGGAGAAAGACGGCTAACCAAAGAGTCCCATCAGAGACTGGGAAGCCTCCATGGACAGCGAGCTCAGTGTCCTTGCAACCCAGAGGAGCCTGTGCCACCTAGACGAAGAGGATGCCAGAGAGCTTCTAGGAAGAGAGGGCATTTCAGGGACCCGACCAGGGCCATCGTCACTCCTGACATTCAGGGCCAGCTGGGATTTGTAGCTCTCTGCTTGTCAGCCTTCAACATGGCCAGAAAAAGAACATTCTCTGTGTTCTGCAACCCCCTTGACCTCACCCCAACACACACAAGAAAAATCTCCATGGGGTTGTTTTCTCAAATAGGGGTGCAGGGAAAAGAAGTGCCAAAGGAAATCCAGAAGAAACTAAGGGATGGCAGGCGAGGTGGGAGCCTGGCAGAAGTGACCAGTACTGTGCCCAGCTGTGCTGCCCCAGCGCACCGGGAGCAGGACACAGAAGGCCCGGGACTCCCTGCAGGGCATTCTGTCGGGGGCACGACTGAGTGCGAGCATCTCTATCAGGGAGACTGCTGGTGGGGGGGACAGAGGGGAAACCCATTTCAACACCAGTATCTGTGCTGTGAAAAGTCAGGCTCAGCCTCCCTTCCGAGGACAGCAGCAGACCTCTGTGTTTGAGGGGAGGGGAGGAAGGCCTCTTGAGGACAGGTAGCAGCGAGAAGCACACGGCCAGGGACAGAGGCGGAGGTGGCTTTGTGGGGAAAACCCAACCAGAGTGAAGAGATCTGGTTTGAGTGGCAACATCAAAGCTAAGCTGCGGCCGTGTGACCTTGGAGCCATCACTTAATGTCCTGGGGCCTCCTTGGCTTGTCTGTAAAATGGAGATAAAAATGGGCACCGCACTGGGTTGCTGTGCGTATCTGACAAGCGAGTGCAAGGTGTCCCTAACGAGCAGATGCTGTTTACAGAATGCCTGAACAGCATACGGAGAAGTTGTTCAACAGCTTTGTGCCTTAACTCCCTCCCCCACACGACAGGGACATAGCACTACTCATCCTCCAGGGCCTGTTGAGGACAAGTGGCTCTCAAATTCCGTGTGCATCACGATCCCTGAAGGGCTGGCGTAGACAGAGCCAGGGGGAATGGGGACTCGTTCCCCGAGTTTCTGATCCAGAGGTTTGACCTGGGGCCTGAGGACCGCCGGCATCCAGGTGATGCTGACGCTGCCGGTCCAGGGACCACACTTTGAGAACCACTACTCTAGTAAGTGCTTTGAAGAACGTCGGGTAAAAACTCAACCAGATGTTACTGTGATCATACTGAGAGTATGAGGGGTGTTCCAAGAACTTGTTTCTAATACCTCTCCAGTGGAGAGCACCTTTCCTGCACTTGTATAAAAGACAGCACCCATCACTGTCCCCAGGTCCTAGAACTCAGAACTCTCAAGATGAGGACGAGGCAAGGGAGGAGGACTCAAGATGCAGACTTTTTCTGTGCAAAGAACAAAACCGTGGAAATCAGGAGAGCTGGGGGGTGGCTGCAGCTCTAGCTCTGGCCAGCTGTGTGACCCTGTGCAGATACCTTAACCTCTCTGATCCTTAGTGAATCCTCTCTACAAGGAGGAAGGTAGAATTTCTCTATATAGTAATACACAGGTGACACTTTCCAAGACCCCCAAAGGACGCCTGAAACCGTGGACAGTACCGAACCCTATATATACTTTTTTTCCCCCCTACAGATGCATACCCATGATAAAGTTAAAAATTAGGCACAGCAGGAGATTAACAACTAATAATAAAACAATTACGGCCGTATACTGTAACAGGTTACGTGAATGTGGTCTCTCTCAAAGTCTCTTACTGTACCTCACCCACCCTTCTTGTGATGACGGGAGAAGGTAAAATGCCGAGGTGCTGAGTTACAGTGAGGGAAAGGACGCGGGCATTCTGACACAGCGTCAGGCTACCAAGGACCTGAGGATCCGTCAGGAGGAGAATCAACTGTTTCCAGGACAGCTGACCATGGGTAACTGTAACTGTGGAAAGTGAACCATGGCTAAGGTGGGATTCCTCTACGGAGTCCTCCTAATATCCAGGGTTTTCCAAAATTCAAGATGAAGAGTGAGGCAGGGTGGTGACGTGTGTCGTCCAAGGTCCCATGGCTCAGCCAGTCAGTGGCGAATTGAGGGGCTGAATTCAAAGTCCTGTTGTTAAACCCGTACTGCTCGGTCTCAGTAAGACACAAGTGGAACTATGAAAATGAAAGAAATGCATTGCTGATGAGCCACCTAAAATCATCTTACAAACATCCAAGGCACCTCTAACTCTTTTGGGAAGCTGGTGATAAGAGTATTGTCTCCTCTAAATACTAAACCATGGCCCCAAAAGACAAAATTATTTCAACTCTGTAGGAGACAAAAGGAGACACCTCCTATTGTGTTGTCGATATTGTGTTATCAATATTGTGTTATCAATACTGTGTTATACTTGAATTAAAAAATTAAAAATAGGGGCACCTGGGTGGTTCAGTCACTTAAATGTCCGATTGTTGGCTTCGGCTCAGGTTATGATCTCAGGGTTGTGAGATTGAGCCCCACACCGGCTCAGAACGGAGTCTGCTTGGGATCCTCTTCCTCTGACCCTCCCCCTGGCTCATGCTTGCTCCCTCTCTCTCTCTCTCAAATAAACAAAAATAAATCTATAAAAAATTTTAAAATAATTTACAAGTAAGGGTAGACGCCTCCTGATTGTAATGGCAGCCAAGCTGTCAGGGGCTCAGCAAGGAAGGGCCACACTTCGAGTGGGGACTTCGAGCACCTTCTCCATAGTCAAGGCCTAGTAAATGGAGAACATATGAATGAAACACCCCCCCCACCCCCACATTCTCCACCCTGCATACTTCCGGCCTGCCTTAGGGCTTCCCTGTGTGACAAAGAACATAATACCCTCAGCGGTCAGAAACCCAAATGCTATGCGGAGAGCATACGAAAAGGGAGAGCCTGATTTTAGGGTGGGTCAGCAGAAACTTAACTGCTACAGAAGACTCATGTCTGGGGAAAGTAGGCTGTCTGAACGCAGCCCCATACTGACCCGCCACGGACGGCACGTGCCACGCTCCTACCTACAGGATGACCTGCCTGACCCACAAAGCCCATACACGTTGCCGAAACACACCACCATTCTGCAAGTGTAGACGGTGCACCTTCTCTGTGGCCAGACTCCCTCACAGGTGCGAGGGAAAGGCAGGGAACCAAAGAGGGAGGCCAGGCTGCGGGGCAACGCGTCCACAGGGAGAAAGCTGGGGAGTAAGCCAGATCTTCTAGAGAGCAAGGGCCTTTGCAAGAACTTAACTTTTCCTGCGTGTGAAGAGAGAAGCCCCTTGAGGGTTCAGAGCTAAGAAATGGCAATGATCAACTTCTTTTTTAAAAGACTTATTCGAGCTGCTAGTTGAGAACAGGTTATCTCTGTGTGCATGTGCAGGGGTGGGGGGAAGGAAGCAAGGAAACCGGATGCAGAGAGAATAGTCAGGAGGCTACTGCAACCCCCCCCAACCCCCCAGCACGGTGGACGCTGTGATAGGCTGCCCAAATGCACTTCAGTGAGGTCCGTGGTGCCTTGGGGGCCAGGAACTGCCTGTGCAGAGAGCCGCCTCCCCTGGGGCAGCCCGGCCCCAAGGACCGGCCCTCGCAGACTAAGCCAGAGGTGGTGCGGCACAGGGAGACAAAGGTGGAGGTGCGAAATGGCCACAGGATGTATTCCTTCAAAGTCCTTGGTGATCTGCCTGCAGTAGGCTTCTCTAGCAGAGGAGGGAGAACAGTGTAGGGATTAAGATTTACAACCTGTGGCGGGGATGTGGGGAAACTGCACCCTTATGCGCTGTTGCTGGGAGCATAAAATGGTGCAGCTGCCGTGGAAAAGAATATGGTGGCCCCTGGAATAATTAAGAACAGAATTACCATATAACCCAGCCACTCGACCTCGAGGTATATATCCAAAGAACTGAAAGCAGATCTCCGAGAGAGATGCGCACCCATGTTCAGGGCAGCGTTATTCACAGTAGCCAAGAGGCAGAAGCAGCCCAGGTGGCCCCCGTCAGGTGAACGGATGCACGAAACGTGGTCTGGACATACGGTGAAATATTATTCAGCCTTAACAAGGAAGGGAATCCTGTCTCATGCTGCAGTGTGAACTTGGAGGACATCGTGCTAAGTGAAATAAGCGAGTCACCAAAAGACAGGTACTGTTAGATCCCATTTATATGAAGTATCTCCTGGAGACTAATTTACAGGAGGTAGGATGGTGGTTGCCAGGGTCTGGGGTGAGGGGAGGGAAAAACAGGAGCGCTGCTGTTTAATGGGTAGAGCTTATTTTGCGAGATGAAATCGTTCTAGAGATCTGTTGTACAACAAGTGAATATACTGATCACTACTGAAATGTACACTTCATTTCTAAGAGTAAATTTCATGTTACATGGCTTTGTTGTACCACAGTTAAAGACAAAAGAGATTTGTAAATGTGAACCCACATTTTTCAGCTATGTGGCCTAAGCTCAGGCTTCCCTAGTTAGAAATTCATGATTGAGTCCGGGAGCTAACACGTGTACAAGTGCAGCGTCTGCTACCAGATTCTTGCACAAAAAGTGAAAGCAGACGTGATCACCAACGCCCTGCCTCCTCTTTGCACGGTGCTCATGCTCTGATCAAGCTGGGGGACTCACAAGGTTTCCTTGCTTCCATAATGTGCTCTCAGTTTAGGGTGCCCTGGTGCTTCACCTCACTTATCAACCTCCTCCCCATCTTTCAAGATACACCAGCACCTGCTGGGAACTCAGTGTCTTCATCTATAAAAAAAAAAAAAGGGGGGGGTAAAAACTTGTCAAGCTCTGCTGTACAGATTAACTGAGATGATTGACGTAAAGGGATTAGAGCCTACAGTCGGGTATGATAGGAGATAGCCATCAGCAATCAGCATTAATTACTATTCCTGTAAGAGTCTGGAGTATGCTGAAGGCTCTACATTCAGAGCCTGGAGCCTTAAATAGTCCTGAAAGTCAGGCATCAGTTTCTTTCCTTCTCCCTTACCCAGCTCTCCTTCAAGTAAGGATTGGGATAGTCTTTCTCCCATGGTTGAAAGGAGGGCTTTCAGAGCTGCCTGACTCCCTCTGCTGTGTCAAAGCTGGTGCTGCCTTCATCCTTCTCCCAGACAAGAGGGCAGAAGACACAGGAATGAGGAGATGAGCCACTGGAATCATTTATTATTGGGGCCAGGGGAGCAACTGTGCAAAATTAGGACAGACCCTTTATTTTTCACCCCTTTACCACCATCATCTTTAAAATGAGAAGGTTGCAACTTTATTTGTTGCTGTTAATGGCACATTTTCAAAAATAAAACGTAATAAGAGAGCATGATACAGAAAGCAGATCAAGGCAGGACTCCTCTGGAGTAAGCGCAGACAGGAGGCTGGGGGAGACGGGGCCCCTTTCCATGGCCATGGTGTGGTAGCCACCTCCAAGATTGTCCCCACAGATCCCTGCCAGCGTGTGCAGCCCTGGAACAGCCTCTCCTACACTGTATCAGCATCGGTCTACAGGACCAACGGAGGTTGGCAGAACTAACAGTATATGACATCCAGGGCGAGGTCGTACAGAGGATTGTGGCCTCTGCCTGGTTCATCCCTTACTCAGGGGACAGGGAGCTGCTGCAGTGTGAGAACACACAAGCCAGCCTATGGACCTGAGGTCCCAGCCATGCCAGCGTGCCATCTCCAAAGCAGATCAAGCCCCAAATGACAGCCACCCTCGCAGACATCTTAACTGCCACCGCATGACAACCCTCCGGACACAAGGTACAACTAAGCTGCTTCCAGATTCCTGATTCTCAAGTGGTACGATCCAAGAAATGCTTGTTATTTGAAATCATTAGGTTTTGGGGACAACCTGGTAGGAAGCAGTCAGTAACCACTAGACCCAGGTAGGGGAGGTAACCTAAGTAACCACTATAGGAGCTAGGGTTCCCAAAAATCACTGCGTAAGAAAATCCTGCTAGGTTTCTTCCACCTATAATGTTCCCTAACTCCAGGGCCTGACACTGAGGGAAGATATGTTAGCAGACTTACATCCATGAAGGAGCCCAGAAGACAACCTATGAGACCAATAAAATGTGAATCCAAATGCTACAACAGTATCTTCCGATAGCGACGTGAATATGCGAGGTGGCAGGCAACCCCCCCCACTGCTGAGTTATCTCCTAAAATTCCCTAAAATGAAGTGAAAGCACTAGATCGAAATACTGTGGTTTCAGGGGCCCAGAAAATGAAGGCGCAAGGTGTCAAGCTCTATAAACGTAATGCCTAAAGCAAAACGGTACATCTGTACTGAGCTAACAAATACACTCACAGTCTGGAAGGCAATTTTAACTTTTTTTTTTAAAGATTTTATTTGAGAGAGCGCACAAGCAGGGGGGAGCTACAGGCAGAGGGAGAAGCAGGCTCCCTGCTGAGCAAGGAGCCCGATGTGGGGCTCGATCCCACTGGGATCATGATCTGAGCTGAAGGCAGATGCTTAACCGACTGTCTGAGCCACCCGGGCGCAGCCCCTACCTCCCGCCTCCCCCACCAAGTACAGGTTCTAGAAGCAAACTGCTTAGGTTCAAATTCAAGCTCCACCTCTTCCCGGTAGTAGGACTTTGAAATAATTATTGAAACTTTCTTAGCAACTTTCTAATGTGTCAAATGAAGAAAGTATGCTGTGTGGATTGAATGAGATATTTTATGTAAATTATTTCATGTAAATTATAGCACAATGTCTGATCCACTTTAAAGGCTGAGTAAATGTTAACCTTTATTACTATTACATTACTACCGAGAAATGAAGCTCAAAGCATGGAGTAGGAGAGACAGACTTCCGTAATGGTGGTCTCACATCAGTCAGTCCCATTCACCTGACCTCCCACGGTAACAATATCAACTGCTGTTGTATTCAAGGACCTCCGCCAATTCTGACATTCCGCCCACTGAGAGACGGGGTTGTGTGCTTTTCCCTGTGAAACTGGGTGAGCTTTTGAGTCTCTTCCAATGAACAGATTACACTGTCAGAAGTGATACTATGTAACTCTGAGGCCAGGTCATAAAAACTATTTCTGCTCAGTCTCGGTCACTGGAACACTTGTCCTGAGTCTTCAGCTGCCAGGGAAGTGGCCAACTGCCCTGGGGCTGCCATGTTGTAGGGAAGTCCAAGCCAGCCGCAGAGAGAGACGTGGAGAGGCCCCAAGTCTACGACAGGGAAGGGTGATGCTGGGCTAGCACCCACTGCTCCAGCCCTCGTTGTTCAGCTCCAGCCACGATCTAATGACATGTGTATGCGGGACCCCGAACCAGAACCGCGCACCAAAGCCCTTCCCAAATCCTTGACCCAGAGAAACCAAGAGAGCTAATAAAATGACTGGTGTCGTTTTAAGCCACAACATTTTAGGTGTTTGCTAGGCAGCATCAGGGATCTGGAACACCCAGAGTAAGGCTATGTGATGCTTGTACAGAGTTAGTTTCCCACCTGCTATCCCAGTTCATCCTCACAAGTGCACTAGGAAGAACAGATTATAAATGCTCATTTTTGTAATGATGACACAGACTCTAAGAGGGTCACAATTACCCCCAGTCATCTGACTAGTGACCGACAAAGCAGAGACTCCCGGTCAGGAATTTGGACCCCAGTTCCAGTGACTTTCCTGCTATAGCAGAGCTGACTCCCAGAACGGACCAGAACCAGAAATGCAAGAAAAATACACCTGTCCAGACACCCGCGGGCCCAAGCGGAAACCACAGAGAATGATCCTCCTGCAAGTTCTGAGACGCGCAGAAACCAGTCCCTCGCTGAAACAGCACGGCCCTGACAGCAGAGCAGGCAAGAATGAAACGGACAGCTCTCTGAAGGCCACATAATTAGGGACGATAAGGGGGCACCAGGACTGGCGAGGGCCCATTGTTTCCATCACCAGAGATCTCGGCTGACAGCCTGGGCATCATTACAGAAGACTTTTCAGAAAGACTTGTCATACCCCGGAGAAGTTTGAGTGCAACAAGGGAGGATGACAATGTCCTCGGTTATGAGGCGCCGTGCTCTGACAGGGCGTCAGGACCGGCTTTGGCACCTGTCATCACCAAGTGTCGCAACAAGGGGAGGCTTCTGTTTTGACCCCACTGACTGACATTTCTTGTTTGCCTCTATGGCTTCTTCACTAAAATCTTTAAAGACGCCGAGTGATGGAGACAAAGGAAGTATCTACACTGGAATGAAGTATGAAGTCAGCAGCTCAAGGTCAAGGTGCCCCTGGAGGAGAGCACCTTGAAACAAGCTGCCAGCAGACCAAGGCTTCCAAATTCACCTGTGGCGGCCTGGAGCAGGACCAGGGCTTCAGCACAGAAAATTTCACCAAAAATAACCTCAAGGTCTAAGAAGTAACATTATCAAAACAGGCAAAGAGAAGGGAAGCGAAGGAAGGAAGCTTTAATTCTCAGGTGCAAAAGATGAAAAAATCAGTTATGAGAAGAATCAACAATCCCTGGATCCTAATTCCTATATTGCTACTTCATCTCTCAAAGAGCACGGGCATGAAGAGAACCCCACTGTTTCTGTTGTGGCTTCAGGCAGTGGCTTGCAAACGGTCCCTACTACCTCACAATCACTTGCATGCATATATAAATAGATATATATTTACATATATATATTTATATGTATTTATTTAATGCTCGTGCTCTTGCAGCTTACACCCAGAGATCCTTGATGAGTAGGTCTAGGGTGGGTCCCACAAATATGCATTTTTGGTATGTGATTCCAATTCACCACCAAATATGGGCACAACCCATGTGATAAAGAATATTCACCGTAACTATGACATCTGTTCTCTCTAGCAGCAGAGCTCCAAAAAGTTAGAAGAGAACGTGGCTTCCTTGAATAACGACCTACCTTTTCCAGGCTCCCTTGCAGCTAGTGGCAGCTCCTGGGAGCCCTACAGGGACGTTCTTCTGCCAGTGTGCCCCAAGAGGAATGGATTGTGACATGTCTACCACGTGTTATGAAAGGGAGGTGGCATGCCCCACCTTAACGTGGCTGCTTTCCTGCCGGCTGGAATGGGGAGACAGGACCAAAGCTCTGGCAGTCATCACGGATGAGACGACCTTGGGAATGCCAGTCAAGGAAACGGAGCAAAACATCACCGGAGCCCACGTTCCCCAGACATCCCTACTTAAAAATAGGGATGCCTCCAGACTTCTCAAGTGTGTAGAGAAATAAGATGCAAAGCCATCGTTAGGGGGAATTTTTTTTTGATACTTTGCCATGAAATCTAATGCCAATAACAACTCTTCCTAGAGTCTGCCTCTGGCTCTGATATCTATTGTCACCACTGACGTAGTACAAACCAGGCAGGAACTTGATTTTTCTCAGTAATTTACAAACGAGGAAACCAAGACCCAGAAAAATGATGTAACTTGCTGAATGCCACATAGCTATTAAGCTGGGCATGGGACCAGGATTTAGGTTCCTGTCTCCCAGCTTCAAGAGCTGTTTTGTCTACACTACTCTGTGGGGCACTCCAGGCAGAAGCCCTCTTTGGAAATAGGATGTGTTTCTCAGGAAACAAAACAGGGGAGACAGACTGTGGTCTGACAGACTATGGCAGGATGAGAAAGTCCCCATTTTCTCCCTCTGCTCCACTTGTCCCCGCCCCCTTTTTTTCTTTCTCATTTCCATTTTTCACCTCCTTGATTCTCAGTCAGTGCCTTGAGTCAGCCTGAGTCATAGCAACGTAAATACATTTCCTCCCTCTGGGCCTTCCCACCTAGTGGGCAGGGTTCCATCGCCCACTCTGAACGGCCACCGGGGTCATACATAACCTGAGAGCAGAGAACCTGCAAGAAAGCCAGCAAGCCTTCTCCCAGGCAAGAAGAGAAGTTCCCCAAATCAGGGTCCTCCCCAATCAGCCAGAAGCAGGGGAATCTGTTAGTACAGCTGAGTCCTCATTTTCAAAGAGGAGAGAGAGAGAGATGTTCAGGACCACAGGCCACTGGGATGGTTGTGGAAGGAAATGGATGGGTCCTGGCATGTGGGCAGGGCTGAATCAACGCACGGCACTTAACACCTCCTGACATTTGAAGTTCTCGATTTCGTGAGCATCTCTTCCTCCACGTCCCCCCTTTTCTTTGTTCATTGATATTTCCCAGCACAGAAAACAGAGTGAGACACATAACAGAGGCTCAGGGACTGTTTGTTGAACGAAAGAATGAATGATAATCCAGGGCTACCATTTCCCAGCCCAGGTTCTCTGGGCTTCCTGACTGACCAACTCCCCATGTCCTGTGTTCTCTCTTGCTAGGACAATGCTTTACTTCACATTTTGTATGCTCACGTGTACATTCCTCACTGGACAGCCTCCACTCACCACTGCCCACCTCTCCACACCTCAACCAGGCTTGAGAAACCACGAGAAATCCTACTAGACCCAGGGGGCTCTCCTCGTTCACTGCTGACCTTCCCCAGAATGGGGTCTATGCTGCTTAGTAAGCCCCACCTTCCCTTGTGACAGACTGTATAGTATCAGCAACCTAACTACTAACCACCCTCACTCGAACAACATGTAACGGTCTGCCAGGGATTTTCAGGGGGGGTTGAAGTCTCACATGCTGACAATGTGGCCAGGAAACGGAATAAAGCAGCAACAGGTAATGCAGCTAACTAAAAATAATAAAAATTAACCATCATTGACAGGGCACCTGGGTGGCTTAGTTGGTTGGGTGTCTAGCTCTTGACTTAGGCTTGGGTCATGGTCTCAGGGTTGTGGGATCGAGCCCCACCCCAGGCTCTGCACTGGCGTGGAGCCTGCTTGGGATTTTCTCTCTCCCTCTGCCTACCCCTTCACCCCCACTTCTCCCAAAAAAGAGAACAACATGCTCTCACTCAAAAAAAAAAAAAAAAGAAAGAAAAAGAAAAAGAAAAAAGAAAAATAATCATAATTGAAAACATACTATGTCCCAGGCACTGTTTGTGGCTTTATGTGACACATCGATTTACTTCTCATAAATCCTCCATGAAGCAGGAACTTTTTCCTCAAATTTATCGGTGAGATATCTGAAGTTCAGAGGTTAGGTAACTCACTCAAGCACCCACAGCAGAAACCACCAGAGCTGGGACAGGAACTCAGGCTCGTCTGGGTCACAAAAGGCGTTGCTCTTAATAGGGGTGCTTTAACTCCTGACTTTGGGAACCAGAAGAAGCAGGAAATGAGTGTGTGTGTGTGTGTGTGTGTGTGTGTGTGTGTGTGTGTGTACACATGTGTGTGTTCAGTGCAGACATAGCATGAATGCATAAATGAGAGGGATGAGGATCGTAGGGAGAAGGGGTGGGTCAGTTTCCCAAATATCCAGAGTTACTAACACAGAAAGCATACTCTGAGGTGGGGGGCAGGACAGAATGCCATAGAAGTTAAATCACTGGTTCTGAACTCCCGAGGCTGATTATAAAGGGAGAAGGAGGTCAAAGGAACTGCCCAACAGGGCCACAACTCCATATGCACCACTCACACTGTAGTCTAAGTAAGAGGCAGCCCCGGGAGGGATGACAACTAGGTGTAGAAATCCTGAGTGGGTCAAAATGAACCACCAAGAAACAAGCGGCAGTTTCCATCCCGTTGCTCCTCTTAACATCTCTGTGGTGCAGAGGCCCTCTTGTGCCCATTTTTCAGATGGCAAGACCAAGGCTCAGAGAGGCTAAAGGATGGGCCAGGCCACACAGCAAGGTGAGGGACGGTGCCAGATTCACATTCGGGGCCGAGTCAAGAACGCCAGCCTTTCCAGGCACCCGGCCGGGCTGCCAGGGCACCTGCGAGGGGTGAAGGCCAGCGGGCCTCGGGATGCTCTTTACCTCGCACTTCTCCACGACCGGCTGCTGCCCGCACTCGGAGCTGTTGCCCGCCACGATGCCGGCGCGGAGGTTCTCGCTGTCCCCGGTACCCTCCTCCATGGAGTAGGTCTTGGAGTGGTTGCCGTGGCGGTGCGCTGGGCCGCGGCCCTGCGCCAGGCTGAGCTGTCTACGCAGCGCGCGGTTCTCCTCCTCCACCTCGCGCACGCGCACCTCCAGGCTCTCGCGCTCCCGCTGGCCGGCTGCCGCGTACCGGGGGCTGTGCGGCTGCGACTCCAGTGGCGACAGGGACACCGGCTTCCCATCTGGGGGGAGGTGGGGAGGAAAGACCAGGTTAGCCGGGACGAAACACCCCGTGAGCCCCGACCCACACCCCACGCCTCTGTCGCTACGCAGGCGGCTCCTTTCACAAGCCCACTGGCCAGGGAAAGCGGGTGGGAACAGAGTGACAAATGCATCCAGACGGACCTGGGGATGAGCTGAGGACAGAAGGACATGACTACGGTGATAAAAATGAACATGCTGTTTAGAGAAGGCAATCATAATTTTTCCTAATTAAATACACCAGCTTCCCTTCCCTACTTGGCACATTTCCAGGTAGACATTCTTGTTCTCTGTAAAATAAGAGTTTGAAAGGAGGACTAGCAGGTGGAGGGGAAAGAGGAAGAGGAGAAGGTGGAAGAGAGCAAAAAGGAGTAAAAAGAACAAAGATTAATAACGACCAAGTTTATTTAGTTCTTCTTATGTGAACTCCTATTCATCCTTCAAAACCCTGTCTCAGAAGCCTCAGCTCCCTTGAGGAAGCCGCCTTCAGTGTGTAGGCAAAATCTTCTTCAGGCTGTTCTAACATGTTTTTTTGGTACATATCACTATGAAAAACATGTACCTAACATACTGTACTTGGTCAATTGTTTTAGCGAATGCTTCCTGTGAAGACTGGTAGTTCAATGAGAATGAAGAATAGGTCATACTTATCTTTGTGGTAAGGTATCACACCATCAGATAAATGCCGTAAGGGTGGATACATGTGTCCAAGCCAAGAGTCAAAAATAATCAGGTGCAATAAAGGAGAAGAAAGGATGAGGATAACTAATCTCAGTTTTCCCAGAAAAGCAGTCACCATTGCCAGCAACGCTCCATTTAACCGTCATACAGAGAGAGGATGGTAGGTCTCTCAGTCACACGACCAGAACACAGTGGCGCCAGAATTCATACCCAGGTCTCTCTTAGGCCTGAGCCTTTACCTGCTTCACTTAAACACAGTTTCGTAATCAGCCCTACAGAGAGCTATGGATTTTTTAAAAATTTTATTAATGTGAAATCCCCATTTCCCAAAGATACTTAGCATACCACACCTTGTATACAGGACACAGCCAAAGCTGTCACTTCTCTCTGCTCCTATGCTGCTGAAATCCCAGGATCCTTCGAGACGACCAAGCAAAAATGACATCTCTAAATTATCCTCTTAGCTGCCTGCCAAAAAAATCCCGCAACTTCTCTTTTTCCACACTTCAAGTTTTTCTTCCTCCTGCCCAGACCCCACTGAGCTTCCAAACTGTCCCAGAGTGTCTCTGTGGCTCCGAAAACTTGAGGATCAAAGGATGCGATGAATTACCCCGCGGGCTTCCCCTGTGCTGACACACAGCCTCGGCCTCCCAGGGCTTTGTGATGCGTCTGCGTGCCTTCACAAACACGACTCATTCTTCTCCCTCTTCATCACCTCGGGGTTAAATGCCTGAGCTCCTGGCCCTCGCCTCTTAACGTGGCATCTAGGACTGATGAATTCCACTGAATTCCACTGCCCAGGACCACAGATCAAAGGCCGAGGCGGAGTGTGTGGGTACATGAAATCGCAGGTTGATTGGGGTTGTATTGTCACTGAGCTGGCCAATTACAAGCTCTGACCCCGGCTTTTGAAACCTGTTTCCCTGTTTGGTAAAACCAAATCAGTTCCACCGAGGATGGAAACAAATAGGCCGCTGACGGCAATTGTGTTTGCTCAACTGACACCGACCCTTCACCCTTCGAGCAGGGGTGCGGAAAGACGAGCATCGAGCTTTCTGCAGCAGGCAGAGTTACGCCTTTGTGTGGGGCCTGCTCTGGGTCTGGGCAGTGCTGGGAAGTTCATGCTGATAATGTCTCAGGTTATCGCAGCAAAAGTGGATGGCAACCGGTGTCCGTTACGGAGGAGGAAACAGACTCTAAACATTTACGCTTTCCCATTGTGGTGGAGCGGGACTGCAACGAAGGAATGAAGGTCTCCACGACTGTGGGGGGGGCTCTGCTCCTGCTTTTATGCTGAATTACAGGTACAGATGCTCTGCGGCCTGCGGGATCTTCTTCCTTATGAAAAAAAACCCTGGGACATTTGGGGAGGAACCCAGCAAGCTCTGGAAATACACCAGGGTCCCAGAAGCTCTGGAAAACTCACAACAAAGGGGCATGAGAAATTTGTTCCTTGGAAGAATTAAATGCTCTGAGCTCGGAAATGGGAGCAGAAATCCTCACAAACATGGTGGGAAGTTTGAGTAAGATACAGAACTACGAAGCTCTGAGCACTTGGCCCTCTCGCTGGGCAACAGTTCCAGTAAGAGGAGGTGGTCTTACGGGTAAGATACGTTGATGACATATATTAGGGTGTTAAAGGCTGTACATTTTCTGAACACAGGGCTATTCTCCAGTATATGGGAGAAAAGGGCCAACAAACCTTGGCTTGTTCTGATCTGTGGCATCTCTTAACCTTCTTCCCTTCAGCCTCAGGCAGGTCCAAGTTTATCCTCATCACTTCCTCTACTTCCTCCCCCGAAAGCCCCTCATTTTGCATGCTTATAACTCCTTGACTATGTGCTTATAAATAAAGGCATAATTATGTAATCCCCAAGCAATAAGAATTCCAGGGGCGGCAAGGGGGGCAATGCTATATCAACAGTCTACCCTTCTTTAGACCCCACATGGCTTTCATCAAACTTAGCTCTTAAAGGCCTGCGGGTGTTTTTTCCCCTTTAAAGCTCTATAGACTTGTCACCGAAGACGACACACAAAATAGTAAACGCCAGGCCTCAAGGAGGGAACCGATGTTAGGGAAGGCAACACGTCTGCTGTGTCCCGCACCTGGCATATAGGAAGCACTCAATCAACAGCGGAACTGGGATCTCTGGTTTGTTCTAAAGGTAGGCTATCCCCAGCTGGCCCCCTCCTCTTCCTTGGCCAGGTTCTCCTTCTTGAAGGGAACATCTCAGAGCCGTGCTGAAGGGCCCTCTCCGCTCTGACTTGCCCTGGCTCTGTGTGCACGTGGACCCTGTGTCTCTGCCCTGGCTGATGGATCCAGTGCTGCTCCGTACAAGAGGGCTTGGTGCTCTGCCGTGTTCACGGCTCATTCTAACTTCATCCATCCTGACTCCGGCTTTTGTTCCTGGACTACTCCTCTCTCTGGCTCCTGACCTCTTTGTTCTGGCTTGTCCTCTGGGTGAAGAGGGGGCGGGGTTAGGACAGCAAAAGGCCAGCCTTTTTAGAGATGGTTTGCACAACCCAATGATGTCTTATGGGCTCTGGTTTCTCCCAGAAGCGCTCCCCCCTAGCTTTCATACTTCCCTGGCTACAAAACAGCTTGGGGACTGTGATGGTTCATTTTATGTGTCAACTTGACTGAGCCACAGGGTGCCCAGTTATTGGGTCAAACATTATTCTGGGTGTTTCTGGAAGAGTTTAATATTTGAGTCAGTACACTGAGTAAAGCAGATTGCTCTCCCACGCATGGGTGGGCCCCATCGAATCAGTTGAAGGCCTTGACAGAACAAAAGGGCTGACCCTCCCCTCAGTAAGAGACTTCCTCCTGCCAGACTGCCTTCAACTGGGATATTTTTTTCCTCCTCCTGCCTTTGGATTGGAACTGAAACGCTGGATCTTCCTAGGTCTGGAGCCTGCCAGCCTTTTGAATGGAACTATATCATTAGCTTTCCTGGGTCTCTAGCTTGCCAACTCACCCTGCAGCTCTTGGGACCTGACCATCTCCGTAACTGCATGAGCCAGTTATTTATTATAATCTCTTTACACACACACACCCCCCCCACACACACACACTCACACATGCATACCCTCCTTAATCTAGTCTCTGGAGAACTCTGACGAATGCAGGGACCAAGAACAGTTCACAGATCATACTTTGAGTGGCAATGCTCATACCTGGCCTCTTGCTCCCCAGGGCCAGGCACACTGCCTGTACTTAAACATCAGAGGAAGGGATGAAGGGAAGGACTGGCATCTAGAACTACACAGGAAAAAAAATGGCATAAAATATTGGCCTAGCAAATCTTAAACCTACCATTACTTAAAAAGTGGCCTCGATATATAGAGAAAAGAAAAAAGTAGCCTCATTATAATATTAAACACTGGGGAAGAGGGAGCAATAACCAAGAAAAGCAAGCAAATCAAATAGAGTTGTAAGAGTCTAGGATTCAGAATAAGAAGGAACTGAACTTGAATTATGGTTCCACTTACTAAGAAATAAACTTGGGCAAAAGACGTAACTTCTCTGTGACTCCATGTTTCCATATATAAAATGGGGTGTGTGTGCGTGCGTGTGTGTGTGTGTGTGTATTACCTAGCATCAGGCTTCATTAGGGTAGATACATAAATTCCCCCTTTCTTCCCACCCTACTCCATGAAACCAGGAAGCAGGACATGTAAAGAAAATAGCAGATAGGATCCTTCCTTTCTGAGCTCCTTCACCTTTGCTTCCCTATTGCCTTTCCTTCTAGGGTCTGTTTTTCAGACAGCCACAGTCTGCCTGTGCACACGCTACGTCTCAGTCCCACAATGCCTATACGTGTTGACCTGCAGTTCAGCCCACTTTGAGTTTAAATTGTCAAAGGAGATGTTACTCAAAAGCTTAGCTGACAACATCTTCCTCCTCCCTCCAAAATTCTCAACAAACATGAATTTATCAGCAGATTTGAATCTCTGAATCCACTTGAGATGAATGCTCTGAATTAAGAATCAAAACATCTAAGACTGAGAAAAAGGTAAATTGAAAATCAACCTCTGTGCAGTGTGGTGACAGAGATTAGGGACCTGCCATCCGAAACGGTCTAAGTGATGATCGGAATCAATTTGTGTGCACTGACTCTCGATCTCTCCAGAGCGCTAGTGTCGAGCGCAGTGATACCAACCACTTGCAGAGGGACGGAACAGGGATGTGGTGGGGCTCACTAACGGAGGCAGAGCCAGGACCTGGGTGGGCCTCCCAGGCCTGAGGCCACCCATGTAGGGGACCCTACCGGCCCCTTCCAGTGGTGACAGATCTAGCTCTCTTTCGCCAAGGACACCAAAATCCTGCACCATGTCCAGATTTCAGGAAGTCTGTCCTTCTGCATCATTCTGCCCATGAAAACACTGCATCCTTAACCTTTATACAGCAAAATCTCCCTACGTACAATCTGTCACCAGGGCCTGCAGATTCTTCCTCACGTCTGAAGCACTTGCTTCTCTCACTGTATTTCAAACATGCCATCCCAAACTAAATCTTTTAATCTTATCCTAAAACAGGGGTCAAACTTCTCCCGAAAAATGCCCAGAAAATAAGTATGTTTTACTCTGAAGGCAACACAGCCTCTGATTCAAGGAGTCCACTCTGCCAGTTCAGCACAAAAGGAGCCACAGAAATGTGTAACACATGGGCATGGCTGTGTTCCAATAAAACTTTATTTACAAAAACAAGCAGTGGGCCACATTTGGTCCACAGGCCCTAGTTTGTGAACTCTTGTCCTAAGAAACCTGGCCTCCAATCTCTCCCTGTTTCTGCCATTCTCATCCCAGTTGCCAGGAATAATATCCTTCAACCCAATTCCTACTGCATTTTGCAGTTTTTGACAGGGGACAGAAGTCACTCCATCTACTTCAAGGTCATCTATCGAATTCAACACACACTTGGTCACAGTTCCTAGTGAGCACATGTGCAGTGTGTGGAAGCGTGTGTGCCCTCTCATTTAATTTACCAAGACTGTCATGAAGCAGATATTCTCACTATCCAGGCTTGACTGTGAAAAACAAAACAAGAAATAAGACACGAGTTAACTTGTTCGATGTCACCCCAGCAGCAAATGGCAGAGGGAGCGTCTTGAACCCAGGTTCATTGGCTCTGGATCAATTGTCCCTTTTTGTTCTAAATCAGAATGTGTCCTGATTGTCCCCTCTCTAAACAAGTGCAATCTAATGGTCGTGTTGCTCCTGCTTCATTTCCTGGTCCCATAGGCCCGCGGTTCTCAGTCCTGGCTGCCATTACAATCCCCTGGGTAACTTTTTTTTTTTTCCTACAAAATACTGATGTACACAGGCCCCATCCCCAATGACTCAGCTCAGAATCTCTGGAAGTGGGGATTTAGTCAGCATTTTTAGAAGCAACCTGATGGGGGTCCTCCTGTGTAGTCAAGGTTGAGAAACACTGGTTGAGGCATTTCCCTCCGTCCTCTGTATTAGACACCATAAACTCCATTTGCAAGCACGCCTGTTGCCTCCTGAAGGCAAATTTTAGACACAGCTCAGATTCAAAGGAAGCCTTAGCGTTGCCACACTTCCAGTTCTGCTCTGACCCTGGGCCGCAGGTTCCTGGCCCAAGTCTCTACTGTATTCTTAGAACAGCTCTATTGTGTAACCCAGGACCTTCCTGACTTCCTAGAAACCAGGCTGCCCAGTGTTCTAGTTACTTCAAGCTTGGGGCTGTTTTGATTCTGTCAATGCCTCTTCTTCTGAGCCCCTCTGGAGCTCTTTCCAATACAGCCCCCACCCTCTCCCACCCCAGCTGCCAGACCTTCCAGCTGCCCTGAGTCCAGGCTCCCCTCTCGTGATCAACAGGTCACTTCATGCCAAATGAATTCTCCGATTTCTCACCTTCCATATAAGGCTATATTCATTTTTTAAAAAAAGTTACGCAACGCTCACATAAACCCAATGCTTTCTTTCCCTTTTTAATTAACCTCAAAATCTCACACCCTCCTTTAATACGTTTTGAAATTGCAAAATAAATACTGCAGCCCAAGACACTTTAGAAAAATTTAGACAACTCAGTTTCATCTTAAAAGTCTCACATTCAAAAAAAAAAAAAATTTTTTTTTTTAAACATTTTGGTCACTGGATGCCCATGTTGACAGCTGCATCTGAGATGGCACGAATTCTGGGCAGTTTACAAGTCAGAGTAAGACACAGGGCTCGGCCTGGACATCTTCCTAATTCCAGAACTGTGGAACCAGATCTGCTGTGGGGAGGCAAACAGCAATAGTAACAGGCAGAGAGGCTGCTCACTTGTTATGGGGTAAACAGGGAACATTTTACCCAAAAATTCCCCAAAGTGATTTTCTGGAAGTTGTCTTGGCAACCAAAGCAAACTTGAGTTCCAGCAAAGACCTTGGAGATCTTCTGGCAAAGATGGAACAACAGTTAAGAAAACTGTTCCCCGCAAGCTTCTAAAAAGAATTTGCAACCACAAAGACACGGAAAGAAGCCTGGCTCTGTTTTCGTCATAATAGGCTGGATGCAATTTGACTTCTCTCCTCCATGGAAGTATTTTCCAGAACCTTGTGCCTTAAAGAGCTTAAGTCAAGAAAATGAAGACATTTTTAGCACCAATTTGCTGTATCCACAGCTGGGTTTTTGCTGTAAGTGCTCAGAGTATACCTTCATGAGCAATGATGTCAATGTTTTGCCCCTCGAAACTCTAGGTTCAAGGACCTCAAAGCTTCGAATGTCTTTTTTTGGCCCAATATCCTAAGTTCTGAACGTTTGAGGCAAGTCTTTCTACTTCTAAATCTGGCCAATCCTAGTTGTCTTCGATGTCCAAGGAGTCTAAGTATGGACAGAAGGACTCTGTTAGCATTCAAAGCGTCACCAAATAAGGCAAAGGAGAAGGTGTGTAGTGCTTTGTTTTTTATATAATTGAACAATTTGACAGCGGGGTCCAGTTTTTCTTAGATCACCAGGTGGTTTAGGAAACAACTACCGGACACAGGGTGTCCCAGAAAATGTAAGTAGATATTTGCCCCATATCTGGAAAATCAACCAGCATGTGAGAGCATAATTCCCATTCCAAACATCTCTGCTTAGCTTCTGGTCCCCATTTAACTCACTAACTTCAATCCCTTTTCGCATGGCCTCAAAGACACCCAGCTTTAGTGGTGGTCCCCAGTGAAAGAGTTTGGGAGGCAGTGTTTCCCCTTCCACAGGAACTCGAGTGACATTTCATAGGCATGCAACAGTGGAACGCAATCCCCTTCGATGGGAGAGCCATCAAAACTACAAGCAAAACTAGCATGATTTCATGCTTTGCAAAGCACAACCTGGCCACCCTCACCCGTGATCAACATGGCCCTGAACCCAGAAATATTTCAAAATTTCTTTTTTATTTTCTCTTTGGCAGTCCTCAAGATGAAAGATTTCCTAAGTATTTTCCCACAAATCTCTTTTTTAAATTTTAGCAATAAATGTGTTATTTTATATGAAATATTCATAGCCCTTATAAAATCCTACTAATATGTTCTAAGAGTGGCAAATCATATGTGCTGGGGAGAATCAGATTTTACAGTAAAGATTTTGAATGAGGTTTTTTTTTTTTTTTTAACTAAAATCTTGTTCAAATTAAGAGAGCCACATGGGATGACCCTCTAGCAAGCTTTTAAAATTTTTTACATTTGTCACACTAAGGATGTTGAAAGCTATCCTTTTCTAAATATGCGAAGCCCTACTTACCATACAACTCAAACTGTCATTCTTGGTAGCCATATTAATTTACCAAAAAGGAATTTAAAAAAAAAAAAATGGGGAGCGTTGACAGTAATATCTGGTTTGGACTGCAGAAGGATGATTTTCCTGGCAGGCAACAGGTGTTTCAAGGACTCCAGGCAAATTAGCAAAACCCTGGCCCCATCCATTCCTGCTCCTTGATTCTCCCTTCCCAGTGCTTCTAGGTCATTCTATTTCAGGGGTGGAGAATCCCCGTGAAAGTCGGCTCTATGGAAAAGAATTAGGGACTCTTGCACAAAGGATCCAAAAGAATGACTGCTTTATATCCTGAGTGTGTCTTAGTCACACCACATCCGACATGAAGGACAGTGCTTTGCTCTCCTAGGGAGAGAGGGGCTTACAGACAAGCACACTCGGACTTCACACTCCGACTTCGCTGTTCTCCTCCGTGCTTGGAGGACAGCACTCTCAGGAATGCCCGGGGTTTCTAATCGGAAAACTAAATGTAAAACAGGACTCCAAGTCTCGAGTGCTCTTCATGCCCTGGCTCGGGGATGGCACTCGGTGTGCCGCTCTGAAATTAGGCCTGTGCCAAATCCAAGCAAAAGCTCTCTTCCTCTGAGTTGCGTGGAAGTGAGGATTAACATAGGAGAAAAATCCTTGCTCCCATTTCTGGTGTTTCGGGAGACCTAGTGTCAGCGAGGACTGGCTTGAGCTGGCCCTCTGACAAACCCATCTCCTCCACAGGCAACTGGTTTTGAGACAAAGCCACTGCCGTTTGCACAAACCTTACCCAACCGCCTGCAGACATCACGTTGTGTGCAAGGCACTCTGCACCAGGAGAACCCAACTCCAGCCTGCAGTGCTCATGATACAGTTGTATCTGATAAGACACTAAAGGGAAGGGAGGAAGGCAGGCCAGTAGGAAGAGCGACTAAAGAGCAGTAGGGCTCTTCGTTGGCACGGGTTAAAGTTAGCAACGGCCACCGAGAGCATGAGGAGCTGCCAGGAAGAATATTCTAACACATTCCAAAAAGAAGAGGAAGCAAGTATTTTTGTGAATGTGGCCGCTCCCCTCCATCACATCCCTTTCCTGCAAACTGCCACCTCACCGAAATCAGTGCCGTGGTCCTCAGCTCAATTGTAAATTAAAAACAAGAGGAAACAAGCAGAAGCCTGCCTGAGCGCCCCCTTGCCTATAACTGACTGCCTTCCTTTCCTCGATCTTCTTTTCCCTTCTTCAGAGTCTCCAAACCCCTTTTATCAGTTTGACTTACTTATATTCCAGTTCTCGTATCTATATGGAAACAAAAGCGGGAAAAAAAAAAAAAAAAGGAAAACCCTCATCATCCCTTTTTTTCACTCATCCCTGACAAATTCAAACTACCCCTCAGGAGGAAATCAGAAATGAAGTATAAGGTTTTATCAGGATAGATGGGGGGGGGGGGTTTAGACGATTTTATCAGAAGCTCAGCTTGACAGAAATAACACTTTATCAGGATGGGCCCTTGGCAAAGATAAGACGTTACCAAGAGCAAGATAGATGTTTGGGTAAAATACTGTGCTAATACCTATTAGGCAAAACCTGCCATCCCTACTTTTGATGGGTTGTTGTTTATTTCCAAGTCCCATTCCTGGGATGATGGAGACTTTTTATAAGGTGCTTCCAACAGGAGAAAAGCAAGGAGAATAAAACCGAGGACCCTCAACTCAACTCAGCCGTGAAGAAACGGCAGTCAATGCCACAGCGAGTCGAGAGGAAGCTGGGCTTGTGGGTGGGGAGTGCTAACAGACATAGAGGCCCCAAGAGATAACTTCTTGGGGAGCCTCCAGGACAAGACCCCAATTCCCGGCCCCCAAGAAATGAGCCCTTTGCAGGACGCAGCAGAGGCTTTCCTAATGTGACTGACCTCAGAGGCCGTGCCAGGATAGAGATAAGGGAGCGTGTTTAACAAGAGGAAAGCCTGGTGCAAGCCTTTCAGGACTTTCTGGAATTGCTGTGAAACCCCCTGTACTTTATGCCTCCACCTTCTTTTTTTTTTAAAGATTATTTATTTATTTATTCGACAGAGACAGAGACAGCCAGCGAGAGAGGGAACACAAGCAGGGGGAGTAGGAGACGAAGAAGCAGGCTCATAGCGGAAGAGCCTGATGTGGGGCTCGATCCCAGAACACTGAGATCACGCCCTGAACTGAAGGCAGACGCTTAACCGCTGTGCCACCCAGGCGCCCCTATGCCTCCACCTTCTGGCCCTGGAGGGTACCTCGGAGAAGCAGTGATCCCTGAGCCATTATTTCCAAAGCCCGTCCAGGTGCAGACTCTAAGTTCCTGGGCAACATGACTGGCAATGGGAACGCATATTAAGGATTTGCGCTGTCTTCTTTGCAGGCCTTGTCACCTGGTGAGTTACCATGGACTCTCCCATTATCTGAGAAATCCTTCCTTGGAACCCTTCTCCCATCTGCCCCGGGTGACTCAGCCGCTCCATTCTTCTTACAGTCACTGGATTTCCTACAACCTGCGACAATAGCGACCTAAGGCAATGGCTCGTTACATTTGCGATACCTGTTTCTGGAACCTGCCCCACACTGTGACTATCCATTCCCTCAACACCTGTTCAGGGCGGACACCATGCTGGTGAAGGAGGAGGCCACGCTGACTCCCCTTTGCTCTGAGAGCGCCTCATGCCAAGGTCTGCAAACAGTGGGCCTTCTTACATGCCTGCTACACAGTGGAGACAGACGGGGACTCAGGAGTCCCTCACGTCCCCATATCCAACTGACAGCCTTGGGTTCCCACCTCGAACCCCCCTGCTCCCCATCTTAGCGAATGGCATCACTGTTGTTCCAGTGCACATGCGCGCGTGCACACACACACGGAGGGCTCATTCTTGAACTTCTTCCCTCACGTTCCGTATACACCACATTAGCAATGTATTTGGATGTGGGCTCTATCTTGAAAGTACAAACTTCTGCACCACCACTGGGTCCCAGGTCCCACCTTTTCTCACCTAGACTCATGCAATGGCCACCTGACCAGCCAACCTACTGCAGACAATCTACTTGCTGCTCAGCAGCCAGACAATGTGTAAAAATGTCCCATCACTATCTTGCTCAACCTGCTTCTCTTACGGCTTCCCACAAGGCTTAAAACTCGAATACCCTACAGTGGATTACAACTCTTATCAGTCATCTGACAGTAACCTACTCCTCCGCTCCCCCTGCGCCCACCGCACTGGTCTTTTAGATGCTTCTCGAACATACCAAGCATTCTCCGGTCTTGGGGCCTCTACACTTGCTGTTGGTTTCCACCGTCTGAATCAGGAAATCTGCTTAAATACCACTCCCCAGAGAAAACTCTGGCCACCCTTCAGCCCAACTCTCTTACTCCTCTCCCTGGCTATTCGTCCCCAATGCACACAGCACAGAGCTCCCCCAAGTATTTGTTTTCTTTCTTGTTTGCCTGTCTCCACCCCCAGAATACAAGTCCAACGTTGGAGAGGTCTTTGTGGATTGGTCTTATCCACCGTTCTACATCCAGGGCCTAGAGCTGAGCACGTTGGTAGACACCCAATAAATGTCTGAAATGACAAAATCAATGAATACAGGCAGTGACTAGAACAGTGTGATGACAGGAATTGGTTTTCAAAAGAGAACAGTGATTACAACTCCCTACTGACCACCCACTTTGATCAAGTGGGTCTTACACATTATTCTACCAAAGTGCTGATTCTATGGGGTAGGTTTTATTGTCCCCATTTTAAGGTGGAAGAGGCGGGTTCACTGCACTTAAGTAACTTGCCGAGACTTACTACAAAAGTAAAATGACCAGGTTGAACAAAAGTCTAACGGACACCCGCCCCCCCCAAAGGAAAAGTCTGTTTCCATGTCTTCTACCTCCACACAGCTCTTTCCAGAAAATAAAGGTTGCATTTTGAGGTGACAAGGGACACACCAGAGAGACAAGAGGCAGGATGGTTTCGACAAGCATCAAGAAAGGAAGGAACTTCCTGCAGAAAGAATACTCAGGGAATCCAAGTAAAGCCATTTGTACCAGCCCACAGAACTCTGCCAAGCCACAGCAAGAGCAAGTAACGTGGTCAAGGCAGCCCAAGCGTGCTCCTTGGCCATCCCAGATGACAAGCGCCCACGCACGGCAGAAAAGGAGAAGCAGAAAGGAGAAAGTTTGTGATCGCTTGAGCTAGACATCCTGGGTACCCTGCCTCAGGGTCACCCTGTGTCCTTTGAAAAGGATGCTGTTGGTTGCCTAAGCAGGAGAGCGACTGCAGGGAGGCCATTATTCCTAGGGCTGTAAGCAATCCCACCACGGGAAACAGAGATGAATCCGTTCTGCCTTCTGTAGCCTATAAAACAGAAAGGCGGTGGGGGCAGGAGAAAGATGCACACGTGTTAATACAAGGGGTCAGGAAAACTCAGCTGCCAGACTCCGGCCAGACAGGAGGAGTGAAGAATGGGGGAAATCAGAACCTTTGTCTGCAATCACCGGAGTATTCAGAGGCTAGGGGGAGGCAGCAGCATCCGGGGCGGACGAGAAATGGTTAACTCAGTTTCTCTCCTGATGAGTAGCTTCAGCTGCTCATCAATAGAATCTCCAGCTGATAATTATTAAGTGAAACTTGGGGCTTGCATTTGCATATGTAAAGCACACTTCCCTCCTAAGCCACAATGGGAGGGAGAATGCACTTCCTGATTGTGCAGCACTGGGAGGTTTGGGTGGGGTGGGGCTCCAGCCTGCTTTGCATGTGCTTTTCCACACTAATCAAGCCAGATATTCAGCAGAAATAAACCCCACATCCCAAAATACGCCATTTGTCAAAATCCAGAGCTCAAATAAGAGACCTCTTTTCTCCAGATCCGAGAAGGATGCATTCTACCACAAAACATGTCTATAAGGAATGTTGATTACCCAGCCGGGCGCACATGGGCTCCCACACACACACCTGGGCTGTTTTACTGGATGGAATGGTTATTAGTTTCTCCAAAAGCAAGGCTTCTATCTTCCTCATGTATTCCTGACACTTTTCAATCTTTGCACCTGTCGATTAAGAAGCTTCAGCCCTGAAGAAGAAGGCAAATAACATCACATTCCAAGTCTCTGATGTCGTATCTCTGTTATGACATTTGTCTCGGCTTGCGGAGGAGGAAAGAAGTTACTGAACACGTCTCTCCTCCCATAGGAAAGGATGCCATACGGAGAAAAGCCATCAGTCCCAGGAGCATAGTGAGGACACTGTCCTTAGCGTGGCTTGAAAAATCAGGGACTTCAAAATACCAATGCCATTTCTAGGCGCCACGACTTGATTGTAATAAGGATGTTGCTGGGGCTGTCTAAATTTACAGGGTGTCTAAAATTACACCCATGACATTCTAAAGGCAGAAAGAGGCAACAGGATTTTTAAAAAAAAGTATAAATTATCAACTCTGCGTCTCATCATCCTCTTGGCACCTCAGTGACCCTCTGCACCTCAGTACCCTCACCTGTAAAATGGGAGTAAAGATTCTGTGGGAACCGTCTTACCCAGCACCATCGGGGTAATGTACCTACTATGAACATTCAATCACTTTTTTTTTTTCTTTTAAGATTTCACTTATGAGAGAGAAAGAGAGAGCGCGCGCGTCCATGAGCATGGGGAAGGGCAGAGGGAGAAGCAGACTCCCTGCTGATCCAGGAGCCGGACATGGGGTTTGATCCCAGGACCCTGGGATCATGACCTGAGCCAAAGGCAGAGTCGCTTAACCCACTGAGCCACCCAGGTGCCCCTTATTTGGCCATCTTTTGATACAGAACTAAGGCCTCTTCTGTAAGAACACGCCCACCGTATGAAAAGGGACCATACCTTTGTTGCTGAAATCACAAAGCAACTGTCAAAGGCTTTTGACCGGGATATTTCGACCAGGAGATCTTTAAAATATAGGGGGAACTTTAAAGACATTTGTGAAGTCATCAGAGTGCAGAATTCCTTTCATATTTTTATCTTTTCCCCTGTTGTTTTAGTTGTCTTGCTTCTGACAGCTGCTCTTATGGCAATTTGCCTTTACGTCATTGCTCCAAAATATACAACTGAGTTGTCTATAGACACGCTTCCTCCTGCCCTCATATTTCACTGCCTTCTGTAATAATTCAATTGTATCATTTAATTATATGATAAAAAATACACCACAATAGACTAGGAAACAGATTACAATGATTTTTGCTAAGCACAAATCTAACTAGTGGGATCAAATGCCAAACAGTTCTAGAAAGCAGGCCAGCATCCAGGAGACCGGGCGTGCAGTGGGCAGTGAACAGTACTCTGACAGAGGGAATGGAGGCACGCTTGGGTCCTGGGTGTGTTCTCAAGTAGAGGTGCATTATGAATCTTCCACTGAGCCCTTGCCTCGTGGTACTGCTGGGAAGAATGAGAGATTTCCGGGAGGCACTTTGCTTCCCAGGCAAGGTATGAGAGAAGGGCTTGGTTCAAGTTCTTCTTACTCTTTATCTTATAGGGGGGTCAGCTCACTGTTCCTGTAAACCACGGCTGCAGGCTTTGAAGTAACCGTCCATGTGCTTCTGGCAAAAATACTCCTTCAAATTGGTAAGGACTAAGACTAAGGTCAGAGCATCTGTGGATCTCTGGTCACCATCCCTTGATCTTTCATGTGAACTGATGTAGGCAGAGAAGGGATTGTGGTTTGTTCCCACTCTCCAGGAGCCAAGTGAGGCCAAGGTTCACAGGAAATGTCAGGGGCAAGGCCAGAAGCGCTGGTTCGCATTCCCTGAAATTGCTTCTAGTGCATGTTTTGCTGCTTCCTGTCACCTTTACACTTTTTGGAAGTAGCATAAGCATTTAATGGAGTGAAAAGGTGCACAGAAACAGATCATCACTTGCAATAAAGAAAGGTCAAGGCAGAGTAGACTTGAAGCATCTATGCAGAACCCTCAGCCGACCTTGTCCTTCCACATGAAACATTTCAGCGGACCTCAAGTCCAGAAGCCTCAGGCTGAGTCGAAGATCTTCAAAGGCCCACATGGGCTACAGCAGAAGCGAGAAAAGTCTCCCCTTGCAGCAACTGAGCCATTATAGAGAAGGGAACAGAAAAGGGTTATCATCTGTGCTGACCTTGGGCAAGGAATTTAACACCTGTAAGCCTCAAGTGACAGGGAACAAACTTTTCTGTCTACCTTACACGGCGAGTTTGAAAATGCCTATGGGAAAGGCCTAGGTGAGCAGGGACTCTTATGGGAATGGGGCATGACGTTCTTAAGCGAAGACACATAGGACCTCGCTGTGATTACCAGTACTGGTATTAGACATCGTTCACTTACCATGTTATTTAATTTAGTAGTAAAAGCAGCCATCTGGCAGATTATAGCACTGATGTCCTCATGTTCTCAGAAGACAAAACTGAAGACAAACAATGCCCCCAGAGTGCTCAAAAGCCACCTGAGTTATTTTCACCCGGAACAGGAAACAGTCACCCTTCTTCCTTGATATTAATCACATTAGTTCCAGGAACAGACAGCAGAAATATACAGGACCCATGTGCACCTGGATGGCCACCATCTGCTAGCTGAGGCCTGAAGAGACCTTTCCCGCCTGCTCTGGTGTAAAACCCATGTCATGCTCCCTCTGATGGGAGCTGGGCCACCGGCCCCCAGTCCCCATCACCTCCAGATTCAACGGCTGCAGCACCACTGTATTTCCTATAATGCTACAGTATGCTGGGAGTTGGAGCCAGCAGGCACCGTCATCTATTTCCCTCTAAAGGAAAGAACAAACACATGTGAAGCAAGTTACACCTCCAATTTCCGAACCAAAAAGATGTGTGTATGGGCCAACGTCTGGCAACATGAATAAATGCAAAAGGATCAAGGTGACCTCCGCTGTTATTTGTATTCTAATTCACGAGGCCATGTGCTTGTAGGGCTGTAGTCTGCGGCCAAGGAGCAGATGAGGTCACGGAGGGCAAGAGACGCTGCATGTCACTAAGGTCGGGCTTTTGTAAAAGACATCCTCATACAAATGACAGGAGCCCTGTAGTTGTCAACCTTGTCTGTTTGGAACGGTGACTTCCTCCAGTCGACAAGCTCATTCTGAACAAGATCCAGTAAGTTACTCACTAAATTCACACATTTATAAAGCATCTGCAATATGATAGTCCCTCTACCCGCCCTTTCCCTTGAGGAACTCAAAGCCCAGTGGGAAAGATAAGTAAAGCTGAAGCTACAGAGATGATGTTTATCTCTGCAAAGAGATAAAATGGTAAGATTAAGGACAGTGCGCTAAGGATGATGCACGTAGAAGCACCTCCTAGCTCGTAAAGGTTCAGGGAAAACATCCAGGAGGCATCGTATCCATGCTGACAGCTAAAGGATGGGCCCACCAAGAAGCTGGAGTGAGAAGAGAAGTGCTCAAGCAGAGGAAACAGCATATACCAAAGCTAAGAACCATGGTTCCCAAACTGTGTGCCAAGATGCCCTACGGTGTCCCCCAAAACCCACAGGGGCACCCCAAGATATTTAAAAATTTCTGGAGAAGCGTAGCAATTCTCAGTATCTGCCGAGTCCTGCCTGAACGACTAGCTCAAGGTAGTTCACAGTTCCAACATTCGATTATACTACAGTTCAGATTTTTGGCAAACCTGGGTTTTCAGAATTTGCTGTGATAAAAAGCACCAACCGCATGGAAACCAGTGTACACTGGGTATCCAGTCTGATTCCCAGGTTTGAGAAATTATGCATCCCATAAGTAAATAACTGTTTATTAAACAGGGAAATTTCCCTTCACTTTATGTGTGTCTTTTTCAAACATCTACTAAATCATTAGGACATAAACAATCATCTGAATAGTTTGGGATTTCATTTGGCCTGTGGGTAAGGTGAGAGCAAGGACCCCCAAAAATGAAAAAATATGAGAACCTGTGGTTTAGAGATAGAAGGGACCGGAGCTTATAATGGACGTAAAAGATTTTCATATGACTGGGGCACGGAGGGCAAGGGGTGGGGGGCGGGGAAGGAAGATGCTGAAAAGACGGATGGGGCAGATCACAGAAGGTCTTGGAGGCACATGATAGAACCTGACCTTCATTCTGAGGCCAGTGGGACCCACAAGAGTTTTAAACTTCCCTGTTGCACAGAACATAATACCACCTGAGTTCCCCAGGTCTCTGAACATCCGCACCCCACAGCTCATCCTGTGGGTACCACACAGTTGCATCCACAGTGAGGAGTGAGGTCTGCTGAAGACCAGACCAGTTCCAAGGAAAGCCATCAAGTTTCTGCAGAGCGGGGCTTGCAATTTTACCTAATCCACGGAACCTAAGTAAAATCACACTGTAAAGTGTAAAACGCTTTGCAAAACAAAAGTTACCGTTACCTAGCATTTATATGTGGGTTTCACATCCTAAAATTAGTCAACCTACAGTGAATCTAGGGTCTCTCTGAACCTCTCACAGGGCAGGCTATTAATACCCCCTCTCCTCATTCTACATTGGTGCCAAAGCTTACGCTTGCTTATTCCTCTAATCCCTAAAACAACTTTTGGATTCAAAGAGAAAGAGCTATCTGGTGAAATCTGACCTGCTTCACCTCAAGTGTTTGATACATTCAGCATGCTGAGACAATGTATGTTGTCATTTCTCTAAAGTACTACGATTTTAAAGAATGCTATTCCTATCTGCACGAGTGATATATTTTACAATAAACCAAAGAATATTGTAAACGAATTTACTAAAACATTTCATGTGAAGATACATTCTCTTTAAAATGTTGTGCTTAAGAAAAATTTCTTACCAGGCAGAGAAAAACTTGTGTCAACCTAAAGTTAAACTGGCCATGTCGACCCAACTTCCCTCGCTGTTCCAAAAGTCAGAAAACAGCAGGGTATTAAGTAATTAAAAATCACCCTATCCACTGGGTCTCGGAGTAAAGAACAATGAAGAGAGATTTTGTAAAGGCCATCCTAGAATGAGCGCACAGCAGAGGAGACAAGACCCCACTGGCATCTCATACACGCTCTTATATAGGACAGAAAATGGTCAGGGGGTCAGGGACTTTAGCCAGTTCCAAGATCTTCCCCAGAAAAACCTATTCGCTCTGAAAATGGCAGCAGGAACTGCTATCCTGTATTTATTAACCCTTCCACTTCACTGTGCACCATCCCCAGAGGAGTGAGCTCGGCCACCACAGCAATCCTGGTCTCTCATGGCACCTGCCACTTCCTCCTTCCTAGGGAAGAGGAGCGTACATCTGACCACGCATCTGCGTGAAAGACTGCGCATACTCAGCCTGGCCATGCTTTCCTGTTCTTTCCGAGGCCGTAGCTTGTGGAAAGCCTCTGCCACAGGTCCCCAGGGGTGAACCTGATGTTTACTTTGCTGCTAAGACGGTCTAATTTGGGTGAGGTAGTAAGTCTACCTGGTTAAGACACGTTCATTCTCCAAATAGTTTTAACAAAAAGTGGTATTCTGATCTCTTTGTGCTTGGTCCCATGCCTCTCTGTTCTCATCTCAGACATGGAAGAGAGGGGTATTATTAATTGATCCCTAAAACCTTAACACTAGAAATAAGCCTAAGAACCAAATCAGTTAATGGAAAGGTAGATCTGATAAACCACAAATCGTTTGCATTTCACAAATGGAACGTGGAACACCTCCTATAACGGGCAAGACCTCATGCTAGGTGCTGGGGACGTGGAGTGAAGAAAGCAGATATGGTAGCTCTTTGGGTCTGATTTCTAGTCAACCAGGAAGACAAATAGCAGCCCAATTAATTACTTCGTTTTAAGTGTGATTAGTAAAAAGTGCTGTGAGGGACCGTACTAAGATTCCCTGGTCTTGGCTACTGTCCCCACTGGATAGGCAAGCCTGAGCCCCAGGAGCCCAGGCTCAACAGGGCCACACCCGCCATCACTGCCAAGCCACACCCTCGCTAACCAGCCACACCCCCATCACTGCCAAGCCACACCCTCGCCATCCAGCCACACCCCCATCACTGCCAAGCCACACCTTGCTAGCCAGCCACACCCCCATCACTGCCAAGCCACACCCTTGCCAACCAGCCACACCCCCATCACTGTCAAGCCACACCCTCGCTAGCCAGCCACACCCCCATCACTGCCAAGCCACATCCTCGTCATCCAGCCACACCCCCATCACTGCCAAGCCACACCCTCACCAACCAGCCACACCCCCATCACTGCCAAGCCACACCCTCACTAACCAGCCACACCCCCATCACAGCCAAGCCACACCCTCGCCAATCAGCCACACCCCCATCACTGTCAAGCCACACCCTCGCTAGCCAGCCACACCCCCATCACTGCCAAGCCACACCCTCACCAACCAGCCACACCCCCATCACTGCCAAGCCACACCCTCACTAACCAGCCACAGGTCCCAGCTGTTTCACCTCCTAGGTCACCTCTCCAGCCAATCCCATTCTCACCATCCCTCCCAACAAGCCTATGTGCCAGACTCCCAGCTGGGTTTTTTCCCCTATGGCTTCAGCAGCCTTCCAACTGATCTACTTGGACCCATTCCTTTTTTTTTTTTTTTTTAAGTTACTTTCAGTTGTGGTAAAACAAACATCACACAAAACACATCACCTTCACCATCTCTAAGTGTGCATTCAGTGCCCTTAAGTACATTCGGATTGTTGTGCTGCCACTGTCACCATCCGTCTCCAGAACTTTTTGCTTCTTGCAAAACTGGAAGTCTGTACCCATACATGAGTCCCCCATTTCCGCTACTTTCTGTCTCTATGAAAGTGACTCCTCTAGGGACCGTGTCACACAGAATCAGACGAAATGTCTCTTTACGACTGGCTTATTTCACTGGGCAGAATGGCCTCGACACGGTTTTTATTCCATTCTATCTGAAGCACCTAGCATACCTACCAGCATCGAGTAAGCTCTCAAAGAATCGTCATTTCCTTACTTAACAAACTCACGATAGTAGAACCCAACTTGGATTGGTGCAGGAAAGCCATGCCTGACACAACGAGGTCTGATCCAAGAGCTGAAAAATGAGACAGAACCAGGCAAAAAAGGGAGAAGAACATTCAAAACAGGAAGATAAGAAGTAGAAGCCATAATGTGAGAACAAGGTTGGTGTACTTGGAAAACTGGACACACACACACACACCAAAATAAGACAGAGACCAGCGTGTGTGTGGCAGCATGAACAAAGGGGGGGCTCCAGGCATTGGGCTGCCTGATGCAACAGGACCCAAAGGCCTTGGCAAACATGCTCTCTCAAAACTTCTGATCCTGGGAAGTTCCAGAATAAATGGTACCATACTTGGAGGGATTTAACAGCACAGTCTCTAAATAAGTCTCCAAGACCACCACCCTGCCCCTTCCACCACACATATGCAAGGATCGTATTATGCAGGGCAATGACTCTAATTTCTATTTAGAGAGAACTGAGCTGGTGAATTCAGCTTGTGGAAGGACCGAAGTGTGGACAAAGATCTGTCTCTAACATCCACGAGATTTTCATCAAACCATGGCAAGCAAGCCTGGAGTCTTAGGGTTGGTGGTGTTTTTTTTTTTTTTTTTAATGCTTATGTAAATTCTTATTCCAAAAGACCGTTTTATGTTTTTATGCATTACAGACACCAGCAGAAGTTGTAGGGTGATATTTTGGTAACAAAGGATATTTTTGCATAAAACATCAAAAAGTGGCTCATGAAGATTCACTTGCTGAGAAACTCAGGTTGCAGCTCTGAGGTTCCCCCAAAAGAAACCAGACCCTGGAGATGAAACCAAATGAGCAAGGGCCAGCCAGTTACAGGTGGGAGAATCCTCTGAGAGGGGCACTGCTTGTATGTAGTTCTTTGCATATAAGAGAATACGTCCAGTGGGTCAAATCCGCACCTCACATAGGTACAGATCAAAGGCAAGAAAACGACTGCCAGCTATCTAAATGTGGTTTATAAAGACAGTGAAAGAGAAGGGAGAATAGTATAAAATGTACTAGGCAAGTGAAAAGCCAAAATACATCTCAAAGACCAGAGCTATATAATGAAATTAAAAAGCTAAAGTCTACAATACACAGCGCGAATCTTAGAAAGCTATTTTATTAATTCCCACGGAGACCGTAAGATCCTTGAACAAGAGTTGCAAAGCTTTTCATAGAAAGGTCCAGACAGTAAATATTTTAGGCTTTCTGGGCTAGATGGTCCCTGTTGTAACTGGTCAACTGTGCCCTTGTGGCTCAAAAGTGGCCACAGATGGTACATAAAGCTGTGTTCCAATAAAACTTTATTTACAGAAACACACAGTGAGCCAGATTCGAGCTGAAGGCCACGCCATGCCAACCCCTGTCCCCGAAGGCCAAGAACAGGTCTTCTCTCCCATCCTTCAGAGTAGTAACACAGAGTATCACACAAGGAGGGAAATTAAAACTAAATGTTCCCCAGAATTTTATTTAGTTTTCACGAAACTCTACTTCTGTGACTCGAATGTCATTTATCCCCATTTTTCCAAAGAGGGGATGGAGGTTCAGAGACCTGAAACAATTTTTGCACAGGGCCATCCAGATGGCAGAGCCGGGGGCGGGTCCAGGCGTTGGGGGGGCTCCTCGTGTTCAGGCACTTTTACCGTACCCTGTGGCTAAGTGTGGCTAACTTCGGACGGGGGAACAATCGGGCTGGGAAGGGGATTGAGGAAGATACGGAAATGGTCCTCAAGAGGTGACCACACCAAGGGGGATCCAGTCTGCAATCTTTCAGGGGCAAAGACAGAAATGCACTTATACCGGTCCAACTGGAAAAAGAACAGTTTACCAGAAACACATGGGAACTGTGCAGGAACAAAGTACTCGGAGCCTTGTGGGAACAGGAAACCCACTGGAAATCAAGGCAGTTAGTTCTCCATGTCTGCTTCCCTCTCCCTCCCTCTTCCCTCATCTCCCTATTTCTCTGCATCTCTCTCAGAAGCCTGAGGGGCTCTCATCTGTGCTTTCCTCGGGGGTTCTGCACTGTTCCCCCGCTGCACCGGGTGCTGGCCTCTGCTGGCTCACGGGGGGCCCACAGTCACAACATTGGCTGACACGTGGACATACACCTGCCAGACTGCAACCACCGTGTGATGTCATCCCCTCCTGTGCCAGGCCTGCAGCTAAGGCTCAGGGTCCGTCTGTCTGATTCTTGGGATGGACATCCGGCTGGGTCACCAGTCAGCACGGGGATGAACTAGGAGTGGTTCACAACCTCATTCACGCCTTCCAACCAGCCGCAGCCGGGCATGGAGCAGGCCTGTGGGCCCAAACCCACGGGGGACGCCTGAGCCATAGGGGGAAGCCAGCTGTCAGAGAGACAGGCAGATACCTCAACACGTGTCCCAGACCAGCAGGGATGACTGGGACCTGCGATCCGAGAGAATCAGCACCCAGGCTGGGGGAGAGCACAAAGCCAGGCTGGAATCAAAAATTTACTTAAAGGGAAGCGGGATGTGTTTACTCAATTCAGGAAGAATATGCAGGACTTGGAGTGAGACCAAATGAGAGTGATAAAAATAATCCTATAGATGAGAAACCCAATATGCAAAACTACAAAAACACAAAGGAGGCGGCTGTTCGCATTTTATGGAAAGGGATACTATGAAACAATTGTGGGAAGCTGCTTTCTATCCCCATGAAGGGCAGTGTGGAGGGGGCCACGAGAACGGAAATAAGGGCCCCCTGTTTAAGGAAGCCGGCAGTAATTTCTAACAGGAGCTGCTAATGGGTGCAACGAGGTGTCTGAACCCGCAGGAATTACTCAGTACAAACGATAGCCTGAATACATACACAAGGCATCTGGGGGAGGAGGGATGACAGGCACGGCCCAGAATTCTCCACTTTGTGTGAGATTTCAATATGGAGACCCCTACCAGGGAAGCTCATTGCCTTTGATTTCTCGGTCCGAATGGTCCTTACGTGACGAGAAAATAAATTTGTGCTCAAGTTCTGTTTTTAGCACCAGCCCTAGAACCGGCTCATTCTCTTTTCTGCTTCTCCAAGCTGACCCAGATCTCTCCACATTTCTTAATGACGTGCTGAGATCTGAGGAGAGCGTGGTTATTATGTGATCTTCCCTCAGGAATCTGAGCAGAGCGCACCATGCCGCAGGACACTTCGCAACGACCACAAGGACCAGGCCCGCCAGAGAAAGCTCTGCCTCTGAGACCCAAGACACTGCAGCGGGAAGAGAGGGGACATGCCCATTGCTCCCTGTTCTTGATGTTGCTCTAATAAAAGAATTGACCACTGGGGAAACGGTATCGATGCTTCAGGGCAGTGATTCTTAAGAGCAGAATTATCGTAGAGCTTTGTAAAAAACATATCGTATTATATATTATTTGCCAGGCGCCTACCACACAACTCCAATTGAGCAGGGATGGGTTGGAATCTGAGAACTGGCCTTTTACAGAACCCTCCAGATGGTTCTACCATATAGTCAGCCTTCAGAACTATGGATTTAGGGCACAAAACACTTAAAGAAGGATACATAGGCTGTTGGGCAAAGAGAAAAAGCAGAGTAAAGGATCTCCATGGGCCCATGAGCTAGATTTCGGAGCTGCTTGTCTAGCAACGGAGTAGCAGGTCTTAAACAGGGCAACTAGTTATACAGACACGAGGGGTGGCTCAACAGAGGGCTGAATGCACAGCCCCACTGGAGGTGTTGAAAAGGAGGTTCGTTTCTGCAACAGATGGGAGGAAGGTCTGACAGACTTGGAGTTTCTTTGAAATCCCAGGAAACTAAGATTCGAACAGGGAGAGGGACCCCGGAAATGGTTTTCCAGGCAAACCTTCGGATCAAAGGTGACAGCAGATTCTAAGGGTTCTACCATGCACTTACCCCAACTGCTTTTCCCTAATGCTTTTGTTTCAAAAATAAGCCCCGTCCCCAAATACTTTTTTTTTAAAGATTTTATTTATTTATTTGACAGAGAGAGACAGCAAGAGAGGGAACACAAGCAAGGGGACTGGGAGAGGGAGAAGCAGGCTTCCCGCCAAGCAGGGAGCCCGATGCAGGGCTCGATCCCAGGACCCTGGGATCATGACCTGAGCAGAAGGCAGACGCTTAACGGCTGAGCCACCCAGGCGCGCCCCCCCCCCAATACCTTCTTAAATGAACCCTAGTGACAGGTCATATTTAACACGCAACCGAGCACTTCACCTCTGTCCAGAACACAATTTCTCCAGATCTCCTCATGGCTCAGGGAAGTTTTGGCCCAAATGCCACCAGGTCTGAGACACCTGCCTTGACCACTCCATCTCAAACAGCTGCCCGTGGCACACATCACTGGTTATATCTGCCCTCCCACTTTTCCTCCTAGCACACACCACTACTTGACCTTTTTTTAATTTAAGATCTAGCTCCCCCAATTAAGATAGGACCTTCCTAAGATCAAGCACTCTGTTTTGCTCATGGTCTTATCTCCAGAGTCTACAACAGTGCCTGACAAAGTACATAGTCAAATATCCAATGAACGAACAATGGGTGAATGAAGTGATCTTCTATGTGCCAGCCACTTTGCTGGTGTAAAGGCTGGTATGGGTCAAACTGTGTGCCCACCCCTCACCCCCCAAATTTATATGTCGAAGTACTAAGCCCTAGTTCCTCAGAAGGTGACCTTATTTGAAAATAGGGTAGTTGTGGATGTAATTAGTTAAGATGAGATCATACAGAAGAGAGGGCCCCTAATTCAATATGACTGGTGTCCTTATCCAATGAGAAATTTGGAAATACACAAAGAGAATGCCATGTAAACCTAGTGTCATGCTGCCATAAGCTGAGAGGAACCCGGTCCTGCCAACACGTTGATCTTACACTTCCGGCCTCCTGAAAACTTCAGAGAAATTTCTGTTAAGCCAATCGGTGTGTGCTCTTTTCTTATGGCAGCCCTAGCGAACTAATATACGGGGACCCCAAAATCAGGAATTTACATTCCACTCTAAAGCTGGTCACTGTCCCCATTTGGGCCACCCAAAACAATGTGCTGTAGGCCACGCACCCGGTTTCAGAAACTGGGATTTCCATGGAGTCTCTGAACCCTGATAACGGGTGGTAAGGACCAGGAGTAAGTGGACAGGTGAGTGAGAGGACTACTTCTAGGGATAACAGGTGAATGCACAGGTACAGGTATGTTTATGATAAAATAAATCCGTGGTGTCTTGCCTGCACCTTTCTAACCTCCGAACGGAGGGTGAGGCCATAGGAGACCTTTAACAAACATGTATTGTCCAGCTGTACAGTAACTACAGGCTGAGAGCAGTTCTCACCCCATGCATATCAAGCCTTCGGGAGGCATGAAAAAAAATCTGAACAGTTGTGCGATCCTCCTGGTTCCCAATGAACAGACTCTTGGCTTTTGGAAAGGGCAGAGCCCACCCATGAGTGTGAAAGATACAGATTCTTCTTGTGTCTAGCAAAGAGAATCCTGACTTTCAGATGTCTCATTGAGACATTACCCAGAAGGCAAGTCATTATTTCAACTCAGATGTCTTCTCAGAATACCCTCTTGTCATCTGCTTTCAAAAAAAGACTGAAAAGATGATGTTGTTGGAAATGTCATCTGCCTGTTACGCAGAAGCGAAATCAAAGTGCTCTTTGTGTTAAATGTGACTATCATTGCACTTGAAATCCAGGGCATAAATGTTACTAATACCTTCTGCAATCACCCGCCCAGTTATATCAGCTGGCGGAGGCTGCAAGGACAGATTCGGATTTCTTCGTTTTGCCACTTATTTTTTTTCTTGTTAATTTAAAAATATCACAGTGTTTTAATTGCACTCAATTTAATGTACTATACCTGCCAGTTCCAACACACTTCATTATTTATATTGCTGGAAAAGCACTTAAAAGTCAAATTGCATAATTTGTACTTGTACATCTTTAAGGTAGATTTATATCTTGAAGTTGTCAAATAGCATTGCTATTTGGCGGCATTGCCCTGAATATTAAATTTCAGCAAGTTGTCAACCCCTAAACACACGCAGAAACTAGTAGGAGTGGGTCATTAGTTATTAGCTACTAAAAGAGGAGTCGCAAAGTCCATTCAAATTTGCAGCCGCGTGGAGCTGGGTCCGGGGCCAGACGGCCCGGGTTCAAATCCCAGCTTTGTAGTTTGTTACACGTGGGTCCTGAGACCAGGGACTGAAACTTTTTGTGCTTCGTCTTCTTCCTGTCAAATAGGAACACTAATAATACCTACACCTCAAAGGAGCGTGGTGGAGATTAAATCAGATTGCATACATAAAGCTCTCAGAATGGTACCTGGCGTACAGCAGGACAATTTAAGCACATGCCAGAATATGGATTTCTACTACTGCAACGGCCTCGAGCTAACGAGAGGGGCAGGCAAAGACCAGAAACGTGAATGATGCACCACACAGAGGCCACAAGCCTGGTGCAAAGCGGTTTGGGGCTCTCTGGGTGGGAACGGAGGAAAGTCACCAGTAAAAACGAGCCAGCATGGGGCACACAGGCATTCCGAGTGCTATGCCACGGTGAGGCGATCCACGGCCATGCTGGGAAAGCACACCGCATCCCCCGACATACTGAAATCAGAATCGGGTTGATAATTTTTGTTGATAACTTTTGTTCATGTTGCAGTTGTGCTGGAAATCTCATATAAATCTGTCACGCTTTTACTCTAGTTCTTTCAAGCTACTTCTACACAGAGGTTGTACCAAGTGTCACATGTAAGTATTTGTTGTTATTATTTTTTTTTAGAGAGAGAGAGAGCACACACACAGGGTGAGGGGCAGAGGGAGAGAGAATCTTAAGAAGGCTCCATGCTGAGCAAGGAACTGAGGTGGGGCTTGATCTCACGGCGCTGAGATCATGACCTGAGCTGAAATCAAGAGTCCAACCAAGTGAGCCACCAGGCGCCCCACACATGCAGATAATATTATAACGTAAATTATTTACGTCAACACAGGGGGGCTGTGAAAACAGTGTTCCTTGGGAAAGGGATGGTGAGATACTGAAGATGAAGAAACTCGGCCCCGAAAGATACACGGACCAAGCTGGCCCCGGCACCTCTCCCCGCTCCCACGCTTCCCCCACATCCTTCAGCCAAGCACCCTGTGCCATTCCCTGCTGCCAGCCCCACTCCCCTCGCAGGTCCCCTCTAACACCCACGCATGGGAAGTCTGGTGGTTCCCACAGGCAGAAGTTAGCTCGTCTTCAACGGGTTCTGCCGCTGCCCTTCACGCCAGTTTCCACTTCAGCAATTATCTCTTTGTACAAACTCCGCTCCGGTCACATCCGTGTTCTCAGGAAACAGTAGGCTGCTTCAAACCAGAGACCGTGTGTCTTTGAATCGCTGGATCCCCAGCCACGCACGCACAGTCTGGCGTATAACAGAAGCTCGCAGAAAACACGCCGGCGAGCGTGTCGCCTACTGTGGGCCAGGCACTCCGCCGCAGGCCTGCTACTGGGTTAGCCGAGCCCAAAGGAAAACCGGAGACGTGTGGTTTGATTTCCCCGGGACGCGGGAGGCCAGTCCGCAGCCCGAAGTGACACGGGCAGCAGGAAGCAGAGCCGCAAGTTCAATGCCAGGTCTCCTGGCACCAGCCCACTATGTAAGAGTATCCACGACAACAGTGATAGAAATAATAACAGGGAACATGCGATAACCTCCTCCATAACAATACTGTGCTAAGCACTCTGCATTTTTAATTTACTTTGCCCTGACAACACCGTAAGACCTGTGCTATTCTTATCTCCAGAGGACAGGAAACCGAGGAACAGAGCGGTCAGGCAATGTACCAAAGTCACACAGCTCCTAAATGGTGGACATCGTATTTGAACCATTTGTTATGTCTGCCTCTTTTCCCAGCAGGTGGACTGTAACCACCGGGACAGCAGCAGGGACCGGTGATGAAATGCCCAACCGTGGGTCCAGAGGTACCAGAATAGAACCGAGGGTTCACTGCAGGTAAGGCCCCCCCTCCCAAGTCTAGGTCGTGGCAGCCACCTCCATGCTACTAGCAATGGTGGTCACAGCAGGCGACAGCAGCAGGAATGCTCTCGGCTGAAGGCTGTCCCTCGGCATGGAGGCCAGGAGGGTGGGGAGGCAGGGAGAGCAAACCATTCCGAGCTAACATAACAGTTTTATGGTGAGCAGCTCTTTAATAAGACACGAAGCAAGATTTAGTACCAAATGCGCTGGCCCTTAAGTCAGCAGCGTCAGAAATCACCGCGGGCTGGGACAGCCAGTGAATGTGGAATGTGTTCAGGGAAGGAGTGTTCTAGGACACCTCTCCCCAGAACTCATGCTCTCTGGCATCTGGCCCCTTCTCTGCCCAAGCTCCCCGCCACGGGCACGGTGACGACAAATTCACACGGAACACAGGGGAACCACGATACGGTTACCAAGGCCAACAAGAGAGCAAAGACTGAGAGACTGGCCCTGGGTTCCCCATGTGTTATAATATCCTTCACGTCCCTGGCACCCACGGGGCATGACCCACCCTCAAGAAACAAGACTGGTACAGGAGAAAAACCCACGGGGGACCCCTCAAGAACCTTTCTCTTTGAAGACTCATCTGGTGTTTCATTCGTTTCCTGAGTGGCAGTGCCTATTAGCAAGGGGGTGGCCCATTTGGGGACAGGTAACGGCTACACAGAACCCCAGGAGGAACTGGGGCATTTCAGGGCCAAGCTCACTGTGTCTATAACGCTAATTATTAGATCCTCATCAGTACACCCAGGGATGGAGAAATGGGTTGCCAAGCCCACTAAGTGCAGTTAAGAGGCAGAGAGACCTCCTTCTATAATGCTATCCTCTCACTGCACCCAATACTCACCCAGGATGCCTCTCCGACCCTGCCTGCCCTCCCACAGCTACATTCTTCCCATTCTCCCCCAACCCTCCCACCTTCTCAGCCACGGCTTGGAGCTTTTTACTTCACTCCTTCAAGGTGCTGGACGATAGCCTTCTGAGGCCCGCACATCACCTCCATATGGAGGACTCCCAGGTGCCTGGGGCAGAACCACCACACTTCACCAAGCTCCTACCAGCAGAGATTTCCCTTGGGACAGACACGTCACCAAAACGTATCCAATCCAAACTCTGCCCAATGTGCACATGGGGAGGGGTGAGCGTGCATCCAGCTCAGTCCTGGACAGGAGAAAGGTAATAGCAGCCTGGTGGGCGGGGGTGGGAGGAGGTACTGAGTAAATGACAGGGGGCATCAACATGCAGAAGAAACCGGAACCCGTTCTGCCTGAAACACTAAATGCAGATCTTCCCTGAAGCATCTGCTAAAAACATGTGGAAAGCCCTGAAAATGTGAATATGAGTAACCCATGCTACACTCACAATTGCATCCCTAATACCCAAATGATGGCATCCCAGCATGCCCCACTGGGCCATCTGGGGAGAACAGGGCTTTTTCTGTTTGGCATTACTGAGGCAAAATCACATAGCATTTCTCAAAGCAAGTAAAGGAAAAATGACATCGGACTCAACGGTGAGGTTTGTTCAAAAGCAAATTTTTGGGCCACACGCCTGGTCTGAGCAAACCAGAACCCCTAGGCACGGGTCTCAGGAATATGCATTTGGAACAAACCCCCTAAGTGGTCTTTATTCCCATGCGAGACTGAGAACACTGCCGTATCAAGTCGCGGAGCTGGGCTCTGATTCTGGCTCTGAGGCTTCGGACAGCTTTAGGAGAGGTCTCTCATTGCAACAACACTGCTGCCGAGGGCTGACTCCGGGTGTGGTACTCACATGCCCACGACACGGTAGGGAACAGAGAAATAACCCTGACGCCAATAAAGCAAGTAGCATGCTCACTGCATCGTCTCGGGCCCTCGATCTTCTGGGCTGTAAGCTGCGGACGAGCCCAGCACGACCCCACCTGGCTGTGGGGGCATCACAGAAGAGGAGACCGTCGTGGAGAGCAATGTGCGGAGGGCCTGGCACAGGTTAAACGCTCACGGGATGATGTATTCATCTATGACAGCACCTATCAACCCACCTGTCTAGGCAGAATGCATATAAATTCACCGCGCAGAAAAACACAGCAAACTGCTCTGTTTTTTCTGGGGCACCTCAATCTTCAGCTCAACAAGAGCTCAGGTAAACAGTAGGCAACTTGGTCTACAGCTGACCCCGTAGACTCTCAAGGAACTAGAAGCTCAGGACCAGCCTTGCGGGCGTCCCCTCTTTCCCTGGAACATCCAATCCGTTACCAAGTCTCCTAAGCGTCCAATATATCCATACACTTCTCAGCACCTCCACTCGGGCCACCCTGGCCTGGACCAGCCCCGCCTCCGTCTGGGGGACAACAGCCTCCTCCCTGGTCCCCCGACTGCAAAATTCCTTCCAGCCAACACTCTCCACACGGCGGGCCCCTGCGGTGAGCCCACTGATGTCAGGTTGCCATATTTAGCAAATAAAAACACAGGATGCCTGGTTACATCCAAACTAAACAATTATCCAGGGTTTATCCACAATTCAAATTTAACTGGACATCCTATATTTTATCTGGCAACAGGATACCAATGGCTTCCTATTGCATTTGAAATAGAAACCAATCTCCTTTCTACCATCTGTGAGCCCCACACCGTTGGCACTGGCCTACCTCTGTTCCGATCTCTTCCTCCTTAGTGTCGCTGGAGCTCATCAGACTTGTCCAGCCTTAAGACAGCCACACTCGTCCTTTCCTCCATGTGGACACTCTTCCTTCAGATCTTGTTAGCCCCATCCCCTCACTTCGTTCAGGCCTTTGCTCCAAGACAGCCTCTTTCAAGAGGTCCTGTAAGAGGTCCTGCCGGACCCCACTCTCCACCTCAGGCTCCATCTCTTTCCCTTGCTAATTTTTTCGTTATGACATTCATTGCCAGCTGCTAGAATTTCTTTCTGACCCATTGCCCTGACTGGAAAGTTCTATGAGGTCATGAGTATACCACCCCACCCAGCTGAGAGCAATAGGTGGCAGGTGGTAGGTGCAAAATCAAGGTTTGTTGAATGGATGGATGTTCTAGGAGGTGCTGGATCCTGCTCCGCTCAAGAGAGCCACACCAGACGGAAGCTGTGCCAGTCCCGAACACCCCAGCAGGTGTTGTTGACGGCTCAGTTACATCTTGTACTGGGAAAGTGTGGCAGGAGGGGAGGAGGGGGGCACATGGGGCTGATGCTCCCTCTTCCAGGGAGGACGGGGAGGTGGGAGGTAGGAAGAGGATCTCTTTGTCAGGTGGGCCCCGTGCCAACACGGGTGCTGCCCACCTAAGGAGCAAAAATACCCCAATACTAATTCTTGTCCTAATCAGAGGCCCGCACTCTGCTCCTCTCTCGATGGTAAACACTCAAACATCACGCCTGCAGAGAACTTCCATATGCTCCTTCTCTCTCCCAAGATTCACCACAACCATAGGCAGACAGGGTTACTGTCCTCATTTTACTGGGGCGGAAATCAAGGCTAGGAATGGTGAAGTAACTTGCCCAAGATAATACAGCTGATAAGGAACCAAGCCAGGATTCAAACGCAGCAAAATGTAGCAAGCTAAGGGTAGAAACCGCAGCTAGACTGTATGGGATGGAGTCCTGGCCCCAAGGCCATCTCCACCATAATATCTATCTATCTGGCGGAGATAAGAAGAGTACTTGCTTCATGAAGACATCATGGACTAGCCCTTGCGGAGAACAGTGCCTGGCAGGTAGGAAGCAGTACCCAAATGCCCATTTCTTCAGGCTTGGATTTCAAGAGTCTAAATCCCCTTGCATGTTGCACAGATTTGAACCCAGACCTCTGGCTCCCTCTTTTTCAGCCCCCCCAACCCCATCACCCTTCTCTCTGGACCTCGCTCTCTCAGCTGTAAGTTGATTAAAAGTGGCCTTGCTGGTCACGAAGTCTCCCATGCTGATGAGCTGGGCTCTCCAAGATTCATCTGCAGCTTCTCTTCGGACTGTTATGGGCACACTAATTGGCCCCGTTCCACCTCCCTAATTTTTCAAGCCCTCCCCCCTCCAACCTCCTTCAATGATTTCCCCCCTGCCGACTGGCCCTAGCTTTGCAAGGTTTTATGACTTTCCTGAGCACATATCCAAATGTAAAAACACTACATTAAGCACCAAGCCCTGGTTTAGAGCTCCACGCCAGTAAATTAAAAATTATAGTTCCCACAGTAACCATCTCTCTTCCTACCATGCCCATATTTAGAACTGTGTGTTACTGTACAGGCTGACAAATTTACTGCCTTTAATGTGTGTGTGTGTCTGGCTAAGTTATGAGGAATGCAAAAATTCCATCGCACAACTTTTCTGACTTTGGGGAGACTGAATTCTCAGCCGGAGTCCTGAACAGGGATCTCCCCCTGCCTGCACTCCACCTCTTCCGGCAGGAATAAATACAGAGCAGACCCTGGTGAATGCTCACGGAGCCACACTCCATCCTGTTCTGTGCACCCAAGAATAGGAGGCCCGAGGCTAGCACGACTCCCGGTGTTCTTGCCATGCTGGGAAACGGGGGCTGACTGCAGTCGCTGCTGGATCTGGTTTGGCAGGTATCGGGATGGATAAAAGCAGAGAGAGATGAGAAGGGGGAGAGGGACAGGCATGAAGCACAGGGTGGGTGGAGAGATTTAGGGAGACAAAAGGGAAATGGGGAAGGGAATACACTGGGGAGTCCAAAAAGTAGAAAAGATCAAAGAGGAAGAGGAGTGGGGCCAAATTCCAAGGATTTGAGAAGGGCATGAGAAATGTAAAAAGAAGGAAAAGGAAAAAAGAAAAAAACAGGACAATTAAGATATAGAGAAAAATGATACGAATAAATCACCTTTTAAATACGTATAATGTGCATCTTCCACAATGCATGTTGAAGAACTTTCACCTGGAAACTGGAGATAACACAAAGAAATGGAAAGACGTCCCAAGCTCATGGACTGGAAGAACAAATATTGTTAAAATGTCCATACTACCTAAAGCAATTTACACGTTCAATGCAGTCCATACCAAAAAACCAACAGCATTTTTCACAGAACCAGAACAAACAACCCTAAAATTTGTACAGAACCATAAAGACCCCAAATAGCCAAAGCAAATTGAAAAAATAAAGAAAAGCTGAAGGCATCACAATTCCAGACTTTAAGTTATATTGCAAAGCTGCAATCATCAAAACAGTACAGTAATGGCACAAATATAGACACACGATGAATGCCACAGAACAGAAAACCCAGAAATAAACCCACAATTACAGGGTCAATTAATCTTCCACAAAGCAGGAAAGAATATCCAATGGTGGCGTGGGGAGTGGCACCTCCAGCCACAGAAGCTGTGGCAGTGTTGGCCCATAGGGGGCGCCAGCGGGGAGGGTCTGCAGGACTTCCGGTCATCAGTGGAGTTGGCACTCAGCCATGCAGCCCAGAAGGGCAGTCTGGACACTCTTAGGGGCTGAGCTCTGCTGCTTCCTCCTCCTGGTGATCCATCATCGTTCCTGAAAGAAGGTCCCCACCTGTGGCCCTAATGAGCTCTGAAGAGCCCAAACCCTGGGACCACTCAAAGGGAACCAGCCTTTGGTTTCAGACCATGCATTCTTTTCTAGAAAGAACAGAGCACTTTTACATGTCACCAGGCTCTCCCGCACCAACCAGAACACCAAGGAACCAGATCCCCTTACACAGCCTCCAAGCACTGTGATTAAGTCTGTCACTGACACCATCGAGACTGCATATAATCAAGAAATGTCACAGACCACTGCACTCCCTTAACTGATTAACTGCCCTAAATTCCTTTAAAAATCTTTGGGCTAGGCAGAAACCTTGGAGTTGGCTTTTGGACAAGAGTCCGCCAGCCTCCTGAATAAAGCTCATATTCCTTTCCAATAAAAAAAAAAAAAAATCTCTCCCAGGGGAAAGGAACAGTCTCTTCAACAAATGATGCTGGAAAAACGGGATGGCTACGCGCAAAAGAAGGAAACTGGACCATTTTCGTAGACCATACATGAAAATAAATTCAAAAGGGACTAAAGACCTAAACGTGAGACTAAACCACAAAAATCCTGGAAGAGAACACAGGCGGTAACTTCTTTGACATCAGACATAGCAACTTTTTTCTAGATAGGTCCCCTAAGGCAAGGGAAACAAAAGCAAAAATAAACTATTGGGACTACATCAAAATAAAAAGCTTCTGCACAGAGAAGGAAACAATCAACCAAACTAAAAGCCAACCTAGGGAATAAGAGAAGGTATCTGCAAATCACATATCTGATAAAGGGTCAGTATCCAAGATATGTAAAGAACTTATAAAACTCAACACCCCCCAAAAAATCCAATTAAAAAGTAGGAAGACATGAACAGACATTTTCCCAAAGAGGACATCCAGATGGCCAACAGATACACGAAAAGATGCTCAACAGCCCTCATCAAGGAAATGCAAATCAAGACCACAATGAGATAAATCACCTCACACCTGTTAGAATGGCGAAAATCAACAGTACAAGAAACAGTACGTGTTGGTGAGGAAGCGGAGAAAAGGGAACCTTTTTTTTTGCACTGTTGGTGGGAATGCAAATTGGTGTGCTCACTCTGGGAAACAGTATGGAAGGTCCTTAGAAAGTTAAAAACAGAGCTACCCTATGATCCAGGAATTGCACTACTGGGTATTTACCCAAAGAATGCAAAAACACTAATTCAAAGGGATACATGCACCCATTATGTTTATAGCAGCATTATTTACAACAGCTAAGATATGGAAGCAGCCCAAGTATCCATCGATTGATAAATGGATAAAGAAGATGTGTTACATATACACAACAGAATACTATACACCCATAAAGAAGAATGAAATCTCGCCACTTGCAATGACATGGATGGAGCTGGAGAGGATCATGCTAAGCAAAGTCAGTCAGAGAAAGGCAAATCCCATATGATGCCATTCATATGTGGAATTTAAAAACAAAACAAGCAAAGAGGAAAAAAGAGAGATCAAGAAACAGGCTCTTAACTATAGAGAACAAGCCGATGGTTACCAGAGGGGCAGGGGATGGGGGGATGGGTAGAACAGGTGCTGGGGATTCAGGAGGGCACTTGTGATGAGCACTGGGTGTTGTATGGAAGGGCTGAATCACTATGCCATACACCTGAAACTAATATAACACTGTATATTAACCAAAATTAAAATAAAAACTTATAAAAAATAACTTTCACCATTAGATGTTGGATGTTAGTCCCTCATTTCCCCATGTTCTAGAAGCTTCCATGGGTAATCCTGCCATGGTGTGAAGGGTGGAGCCAGGCAGGCTGGATGCAAACGCTGGCTTCACCATATAGTAGCTGTGTGACTTTCAGTGAGTCGGCTGATCTCTCCAGGCGTGGTTTCCTCACTTGTGAGTTGAAGCCCACCTCTCTCGTGGGCTGTCCTGGGGACTGAGTATGCACATGCAGAACCAGTACGTGATGTACAAATGTAAGGGCTATAAAATTTCTAGTGTGCATGGTCATTATCCAGACCTCCCGACAACCCCAAATATACGGATCTGCATCCCCAGTTAACCCTTGAAGACGCTGGCGCTCAAGCTCCCCCACACACTCATCAACAGGAGGCAGAATTCTAACACGCTCCATGCTTTTTTTTAGAGACCACTGGGAAGAGAAAGGAGGAAAGGAGAGCAGGGAAAAGAGGAAGGTAAGGAGAGAGAGAAGCACCCTTTCCCCCTCAGATCACAGGGGATGGGGTGAGAAGGCAAAGAAACCAGAGAGGAAAGGGGGAGGGTGGGGAAAGGGAAAGGAGAAACATCTTTGGGACCTTCCTGACAAAGGCAACCAAGTTCAAGGTCAGTTTCTGGACCATCTCCACCTGGCTTAGTGGGGTCCTCTAGCCAGCAAGGCCAGCGCTGGGAGGGGGTCCTACACTGCCACCTCCCCACAGTCCCGTTTGGTCTCTTCTCCCACACAGCATCCGGCCATCCAAGAGTCTCCTGGACTGTGCCAGTCCCGGAAAGCCACAGCCAGCGCACAGAACAGAGCTCACGGGGACCCTGCTTGGAACCCCTCCCCCAAGCATGGACCCCCGGTCGAGTGCACAGCCCTGGCCGTTGCTGGAATCATCCTTTGGCTTGCAAGCAGAATGAATGTGCTCTGGATGACACTGAAGGGAAACAGAGAAACCCCACAAAGGCTCTGCGAGATTGCTTTCCACAGTCCAGCCACATCCTGCAAGCAGGTGTGCAGGCAGCCACAACTGCAAACCGTGAATCCAGTTGGCATTTGGAGGAAGGGAGAGAGGGAGGGAGAAGAGGTTGCTGGTCGGGAAGAGGGGCTTCCCCCTTTCCTGAAAGATGAGAGGAAGGAGGGAATGAGAAATAGATTTGTTGTCGCCCTACCACCACAAGCCACACACGTGACTGATCACAGAGAGAATCAATGTGGCTGAGCATTGGACGTGGCAGTACCGGTCGGCTGGTTTCTCACCAGCAAATTCTAACAGCACAGTAAGAGAGCTTGTGAGCCCCAAACCAGAATATGGCTCTTCACAGGCCAGGAGGATGCAAGTCAGCAAGCACAACATGGGCCTCTCTGCTCGTATCAACACATCTCCATACAGACTCAGATGTAAAAACTGACCAAGCCCCATTAACCTCTCCAAGTTTCCCAGCATGTCTGGCCCATCATGGCAGCCAAGTGTTTGCAAAGGCCACGACTACTCCTACTCTCTGGGCCAGTTCGTTCAGTGGTTCAGACGCACAGACAATGGGAGACCCCTAAGGAATCAGGAAGAGCTATGGCCTGGGAGGGTGACCCCACTCTTCTCTAGGGAACCCTAAGGACTCCCAGGGGACCAGGTCTCTTTCCCACTCTGCACCCACATTTCTTCTCCTCTTCCAAATGAGCAGTGTTACAGTATCTGTAATAAACTTTAAAAGGCAAAGCCTCTCCCTTGTTATTTCAATAATTCATTCCTGAAAGTAAAACGTTTCGTGCCAAAAAAGCTTAACATGGAACCAAGTTCCCGCAATTTTACATGGGAAACATTATAATTAAAATTATAAATTAAAATTATAATTAAAACTTCTAATGCACAGCATGTTAAGCCAACTCCCTCCTCACACTCAATTCCCTAAAATGAAACGAAGACATCATAAACATAAAACACCTGTGTAGAAGTGACACATTCTCTCGTTAGGATGTGAAATACTTAAAAATGTTCCTTCCTGATCAGGAAACCACTCATGCAGCTGTCAGCAAACACTTGCTGTGCATACAGCACAGTGACCTTTCTTTGTACCAGCAACATCCTAGACCCACACATCCCCATCCCGTTGAGGCTTGGGGGCTTCTAAATGTTCTATAGAGGATTCCAATTTTCTGCCTATTGTATGTGGTCTATAACCTAAAGCTCATCGCAATACATTATTTTGTTAAAAATATTATACTGGTTTTTGCAATGTAAATATAAGTTTTTCCTGTGTAAATATCGCCCCGAAAGTGTAGTGTCAAGATATTTACATTCTATGAAATTTAAGTATTAGAAAAAAAGGGGGGGGGCGGCAGCCTTATGTACAATCACCAAAAGATGGAAAAACCCCAATCAATGTTCATCTACAGATGAAGGGATAAGCAAAACTCACTACACACACGTGCAATGGAATGTTATTCCGATTTAAAAAGGAAATTCTGACACATGTTACAACAGAGACAAACCTTAAAGATATCCTGCCAAGTAAGATAAGCCAGTCACTGAAGGACAAATACTGTATACGAGTCCACATATATGAGGTACTTAGAATAGGAACAGTCATAGAAACAAAGTAGAAGAGAACATGTGTATTCCCATAGCTACATTCTACATTAATAACTTACCAGGCTTTATCACATCTACCCATCTTTTTTGAAAAAGGCATTTCAAAACAGTAAGTTGGTCACCAGCACATTATTTCCTAGGCACTACGGTATGGATAGCATTAACTGAGGTTCAATAATTCTTTTTTTTTTGAGGAAAAAGGTACCTTGTTATAATGAAATGCAGAGTTCTGACAACTGCATACATCTGTAAAACCCAAATCCCCTTCAAGACAGAACATTCTGGAGTGATGATGCAATTTACTCAAACCCCCTCCCAGTCAATCTCTGCCTGCACTCCCCAAAAGCAATCATTTTTCTGATTTATTCCCTTTATAAACAGGTACATCTATTAGGAATTATGAAGTATACGCTTTTGGCTAAGCCTCCTTTCACAGGGTAACATTTCTGTGATTCGTTCATGTTGTTACTCATACCGGTTGTCGGTTTCGTTCTATTGTTCAACGAGTGACAGGTCACTCTATTAATATATTACGATTTATCTGTTTATTATCCATTTTCTTATTGACGAACACCAGGGCTGTTTTCAGTTTTGGCAAGGACCACAACTGAAACTGAAGGGTCAGAGGGTAGATGTTTAGCTTTAGGAGAAATTACCAGACCCCTTTTCAAAGTGGATGAACCATTTGATACTCCCACCGATAATGTAGGAGAACTAACTTGTGCCACACTCTTGCCAACATTTGATGTTTTCGGTCTTTTTAATTTTAGCCATTCTGGTGGGCTTGTGATAGCATCTCATGTTTTTTTCCTGCCTTTCTGTGGGGTCCTCAAACAGTTTTTAGAATTCCATCTTGATTCACTTATGGTGTTGTGCTGTTGTTGTTGTTGTTGTTTAGTCTATTTCTTTGTATGGCTTTTTTAATGGTTGCTCTAAATATTGTTATACCTGCATGATTTACCAAAGTCTCCTGGGGCCGACATCCCACTGGTTTAAGGAAACCTTACCTCTGTTTGCATCCCTTTACCTGCTCCTATTTACAATAGGACTGTCTTAGTGCTTTCCCCTACATAACAATGGGAGCCACATCAGACATTTTCTAATTATACCTATTAACTCCTGTCTAACTCCTGGACACCCACTGCGAAACCAAGTTTCCACCACGCAGACCCAACCCTGGGACATTGGAAAGGCACGAATGGACATCAGGAGATGGGGCAGCTCTCCTACCGCTTCTACTCTTTTCTGGCAAGCATAAGCAAGCGACGTTCGTTTCTTCCCAAGGCATCTGTAGTTAGATCCTGGAGTCGGTCCTGAACGTCATGAATATCAAGTGAACACGGCACCCATACTGCTGACCCCAGTCCCAGCACGCAGGGTGTGGTCTTCAAGGGGCAGTGGTCTCAGTGGCTGCTTAACCACAGTCTCCCCGGTGGTCTGCTTCTGTGTGGTGTGGAGAACTGCTCCTCACAGCTCGGCTTAGAACCTGTGCCTCTCGCTTCTCCTGGAATTCTGCACCCAATAATGGCCACAGATCCTTTTCTGTTTAAACTCGTGTATTCTCTTGTCTGTAACTGAACTCTAATAGATAGAGTCCCATGGCTAATTACTGGCAGAGCTGGGATCAAAACCCTGATCTCTGTCCTTTTCTTCTAGAGTCCGCTGTCAGAGTCTCTCTCTGGCGCTGTGTTCTTCGAAGAAGAAGAGTTGAAAGTCCCATATTCTATTTTGAGAACATGCCCTGGGAACGAAATGTTTGTATTGCTTTCTCATCGCCTCCTTTGCCACTTTCCCACGCGTGCAGTCACCTCCACCTGGGTTGGTTAGACCCCTGCTCAGGAACCAGACGCCATGGGCACTTGCTGGGCCGCACAATGGTGACGGTGAGGAGCACACTTTTCTGCTGCGGAACACCTACTTGCTACTGGAGCTGGACCAATCAAGACTGTCTCTTAAAGGATTAAATTCACTCCAGTAAACACAGAGAGGTGTAGTCCGCGGTGGCTTCTCACATTTACCTGCATGTGGACAAACTCCAGACTTGGAGCTCAAAGATCCAGAAATTCCAGCTCAGCCACATCCCAACATGCCATTTATCAAACCTTTTTGAGCTGCCACTGCTCCAACACTGCTGGCTTCCTTGCTGTGATCAACATATATTTGGTCTTTGTCCCCAGTTCCTGGCTCACAGCTCCTAAAATCCCTTGGACTCTCTTATCATCCCAGAGTGTCCTGTGCCTGCTAATGAGATGATTGGTGGCTGGGGACCCCTAGGTAGCTTCAGGATGGGTACTGGTCACCAGAAAGAACGAGGCACAATTAGAGGGTTGGCACTTTCAGCCCCAGCCCATGCCCAACCTCCAGGAAAGTAAGAGGGGCTGGAGATAGAATTAAGCCCCAATGGCCAAGGATTTCATCCATCATGGCTTTGTAATGAAGCCTCCATAAAACCCGCTAATGACAGGGTTCAGACACCTTTGAGGTTGATGAACACATCCAGGTCCTGGGAGGGCAGCATGCCAGGGAAGGGCACACGCATAAGCTCTGCCCCCTCCATACTTTGCCTTATGTATCTCTTCTGTTTGGGCTCTTTCAAAATAAGACAGCAATGGCAAGTAAATCACTTCCTGAGTTCCAGAGGGGATCGTGGGAGCCACTGAATTTATAGATGGTCAGTCAAAAGTATAGGTAGCAACCTGGGTCTTGTGACTAGAGTATGAAGTGGAAACAGTCTTATGGGGTAGAGCCCTTAACCTGTGGGATCGGTACTAATTCTGGAAAGGCAGTATCAAAATGGAATTGTAGGATATCCAGTTATTAACTGGAGATGGAAAACTGGTGGGAAAAAAACTCCAGGCATTTGGGGTCAGAAGTGTTGTAGAAAAGTACAGACTTCCTATTCCTGAAATAAGACAAACATGTTCCTGCCACAGGACCTTTGCACTTGTAATTCCCTCTGGTTCACATCTGTATCCTTCTAATATCTGCATGGTGTGTACCTTCACCTCACTCTAGCGTCTACTCAAAAAGCCTTCCCTAACACCCAGCATACCCCCACTTACTTTTCTTATACCACTTAAGTGATTCAATCTTGCAGATCTATTTCTTGACTATTCCCCCAGAAAATTTTCCTCTTCAGTATTCCCAGTGCCTATAATGGTGGCTGGCACACAGTAGGAGCTCAATAAATAGTTGGGGAGTGAATGAATGCCTGTTTGCACATTTAATGGGGACCCAAGGTCCTCATCTATAAAACTGGTCACGGTGTTGACCTTGGACAACCGTCATAAATACTAACAGACAAGTTATGTGAAAAGCCATGACTGTGAAAACATGTGCCTAGCCTGTGATCATTTAAAAAAAAAATTATTGGGGGCGCCTGGGTGGCACAGCGGTTAAGCGCCTGCCTTCGGCTCAGGGCGTGATCCCGGCGTTCCGGGATCGAGCCCCACATCAGGCTCCTCCGCTATGAGCCTGCTTCTTCCTCTCCCACTCCCCCTGCTTGTGTTCCCTCTCTCACTGGCTATCTCTATCTCTGTCAAATAAATAAATAAAATCTTAAAAAAAAATAAAATAAAAAAAATAAAAAAAAAATTATTGACTCTAAGACCAAGTGGTTTTCACATTCTAACATCTTCGACATCAAGAAGCTTCCAGCAGTAACAGGACCACAGGGCAATGATACACAAGACTGGCCCCGCTAGCACGTTCACAGAACTTGCGGAATGGGTGTCCGTGGCTTCAGTAAAAATCCTGGAGACCGAGGAAGATGGCAGTCTTTCAACCCTATGAACCAAATGGCTGTGGAAGGTGGAGAATCAGTATGCTAGCAACATTCCTGAAAGAGAAGCCAGGAGGAGGCCAGCTCCGCAGAACCACAAAGTGGTCTCAAGTCTCTTCTCTGACGAATTCTCAGGAAATCTGAAGCTCACCACAGTGAGGAAGAGGATACAATGTAGCAAAACAGAGATGGCAAGGACACATTCTGAAGAGGGAGACTCAATGTGAAGAAGGGTCAGGAACAGCAGAACCAATATATTTGCCAATACTTTGCTTTATATGTAGGCAGAGCAGTAAAATATGATAAAAACCCATCTAATTAGGTCTAAAAGGGCCCTTTCAATAAGTATACAAAAGATTCAGCAGGATAAGAAAGCATTGTGTCACAGTTTAATTAAAAGCCTTTTTTTTTTTTTTTTTTTTTTTTTTTTAAAGATTTTATTTATTCGACAGAGATAGAGACAGCCAGCGAGAGACGGAACACAAGCAGGGGGAGTGGGAGAGGAAGAAGCAGGCTCCCAGCAGAGGAGCCTGATGTGGGGCTCGATCCCATAACGCCGGGATCACGCCCTGAGCCGAAGGCAGATGCTTAACCGCTGTGCCACCCAGCTGCCCCTAAAAGCCTTTTTTTAATTTCTTGGCTTTATATAAAGTAACAGTGCATCTTACAACTGGCAGCATCTAGGTTTAGATGAAATAGAATTCGCCTGGAAAAAAAAATTGGGAAACAAGACTCCAAAGCACCCCTGACCCCAAATATTTCTCTGTTGGTTTATCCCTTGACTTATTTTCTCTGTATTTAATCCCCAAGCCAATTGTCAGGCCTGATTTACGTTGCAGGTTCCCCTGGGGGAGAGCAGCAAATCTGTGTGTTTCTCAAGGACAGCGGTTCTCGGAGGGTTGTCCCGGGACCAGCAGCATCAGCGTCATCTGGGAACTTGGTAGAAATGCACATTCTGAGCCCCCACCCCCCCACCAGAGCCCTACTGAATCACAAACGAGGTACGGGGTTGTTATAATACACCCTCCAGCTGATTCTGATTCATACTAGAGCTTGAAAGGCACTGCTCTAAGAAAAACGCCCAGTGCCATCAGCTTGAGTACTCAGGCCTGACTACTCATGCGAGTTGAACTAAAATGTCCTAGGAATTCATGGTGCCCCAGGCACTGTGCTGGGAGCTGAATGTGCCTCACATCTAAAGACGCACACGTGCCAATGACTAAGTAAAACAGAACGAGAGGACGGCTGACAGAGGTGCTGATACCACGCTCTGTTCGGGGGAAGGAGGATAAATTCTGATTCAAGAGTCCTGGTGGGCTTCTCGGAGGAGGTGGCAGTGGAGCTGAATCTTCCAGGAGAAGGTGGTTTGGGACAGGTTTTCTATGACCAAGCAAAATGACCCCGCACCCTAAGGAACCAGGACAAGAAAAGGGCACAAGAAAATTCAGAGTCCTGTGAGCATAAGGGGCCATCACTCAGACACACTCTAAGAACCGACTACTTCAAAAGTTCCTCTCCCCCCACTTTTAAGTCCTCACCACAGATTCTTCTTGTGGCAAGGACTGCCACGTTGCCACCCCAGGTCCATTTTCCCTTTCCTGCTTAGGAACAGAACCCTGCTTACTTTCAGGGGAGCGAAGCAGCCAGAGAAAACACTACATACCATGGCCTCTACAGCAGCTCAGCATGGCTACGGGACTTCAGGAAGGCCACTTATAGGCAGTTTGCCCGTGGCGAGGTGTGCCCATCCTGGCAGCCTCACCCGTTTCTTCTTGGCTGTCGGCCTACCTTGGGGACATGGACACTCTAGCGCCATATTGGACGCTGAGGTGTGGGGCCTACCGCTGAGGATGGCAAACCCGAAATAGAGTATTTGGGAAAGACACCATTAAACCACTACACCAACCTACTGCCAACATCCCAACTGCTTGGACGTGGGAGAGAAATCAACTTCCCTCTGGTTTAAGCCACTGTTACTGGGGACAGTTGTCACATGCTGTGGCACCTCCCCGTCCCTGATTCACCACTATTTCCATCAGCCTCCTCTTGATCTGCGACACTCGAGGGTCCTTCTCCTTCTTCACTGAACACCTTTGCCCCAAGCCCCGATTTTCCTCTCCATCTGCTGCCATTCTTCTGGACAACATGATCACAGAGCCATCGGACCCTTCAGCCTGACCGCACAGGGCAGAGCTCATTTCCAAGCACTTTCACCACACCCCTCCCCCCACACCTGCAGCCCCCTCCACGGCCTCCCAGCTCGGTGCGGTCCAGGTACCCAGCACATCAGTGTCACCAGGGTCAGAGGAGCAGACTCTCAGGCCCACCCAGGCTTCCAGACCAGAAGATGTGTCTGCCCATGACAGCTTGGGAGACACTATGGTCAAACTGCTCGGCCTCCTCCTCGCCTCCGGCTGCTCACCTCCTGACCCCAGAGCGGGAAATCCATCCTCCAGCTCCATCCGTCTGTCCCTTCCAGGTCTCACCAAGTCCTCCCTTCCAACAGCTTTAAAAGGAACCTACACTACCCTGAATTGCTTGCTACTCACTCTTCCCTGAACAAAAGAATTCCTTTCACACTTCCCTGCTTTTGTTTTCATAATTCCCTCTGCCTGGAATGCCCCTCAAAATCCCAGAAAACCCACGGATCTCCCACTCGCCTTTGAATGCCCTGCCAGCTTAGAGACCACCTCCAGACCATGAGCATTTTGGGGAGAAGGGACTGGACTGGGCCCTTCTCTGTCAGCTCTGGAGCTCATGTCACTTACTAGCGTGTGACCTTGAACATGAAAGGCAACCTCTCTCTGCCTCGGTTTCTTCACCTGTAAAACTCAGATGATAGGACCCACGTTTCACAAGGTAGTTCCAAGAAGCCAAGGAGGCAATAAAGTTAAAGCACCTGGAACAATGCTTGGCACATAGTAACCATTTAATAAACACCAGACACTAATCCTTCGTACCAAGACCTAGCTCGGGGGCTGACACACAGTGGGTGCTCCATATACATTTACGGACTCTAACTTGCAGCTTCTGGATTGGCTTCTGGGCCTTAATTCCTCCTGGGCTCGGGAGTCCACCCCACCCACTCTTCTCCACAGCCCAGCGAAAAGCCGGAATCCAGCCCCCAACAGGGACATTATTTAGATGAAAGAACATTTTCCGCAGCCATCCCAGTCCTCGGAGCCTCGCCAAGAAATAGAAAAGAAAAGCAATATAAATGTTAATAGGAAATTGTCTATTCGCTTTTACGGAGGCTAATCTACTGCAGACCAACAAAGAAGGAATTAGACAGCTAGGGGACAGGAAAACATGGGACCTTGACACGCCGAAGTCCAGGGGACTGCAGTTCGCAAGAGGAAATGCATTCCAGGCCAACGAGGCTGTGTGGAAATCAGGACAGCGGGCTTCTGCTCTGGAGGTCTCCATGCTAGGCAGCCCGGCTCCTGCCCTGGCCCTCGCTTTCTGGGCATCCAGCATCCTCTGCCTGCGAAGTGCGGCCACTGGTCCGCACGGTACGGATGGCAAGGTGATGACAGTGCAGTCCCTGTTCCCAAGGACTACTGGGACAGGCAGACAAATAAACCTACATGATCAGACGGTGTGGAGGTGCTAAGGGCGCAGGCGCAAGGTGTCAGACAAGCAGGAGAGGCCGTTACTGGGTCAACAGGGCAGGAGACGGAGGAAGTCTTCTCACAGAGAAGACGCGGGGACTGGGTTCTGGAGGGTGAGTAGGGATCAGCCTCGTAAAAGCGGCAGGAAAAGGTGCCCCAGGCAGTGAGAACACTAGGTACAGAGAAACCAGGGAACTGCAGTGGGTTAAGCCAAAAAACAGTCCCCTGAAGATGCCCAAGGCATGTGACATTAGGAGGCCAAAGAGACTCTGCGGGTATGATGCAAGATTTTGAGATAGGGAGATTATCCTGAATGATCTGGGTGGGCCCAATGCAATCACAAGGTCTACGAGACATGAAGGAGCTGTCGGCATCAGAGGACGAGTCAGTGTGACATAGAGGCAGAGACTGGACTGATACACTTCAAAGATGGAAGAAGGGGTCACAAGCCAAGGGATACAGGCAACTATCTGAAGCCAAGCAAAAGCAAAGAGCCCCCCAAAGGAACTGACCCTGTGACACCCTGACTTCAGCCCAGAGGGACTGATGTGGGACTTCTGACCTCCAGGAGGAGGAAAGAACGCCTCTGCATTGTTCAAAACTGCAAAGTTCACGGTAATTCCTTATAGGAGCGACGGGAAATTAATACACGTATGCTATCTGAGGGGCATCTTCAGAAATGCTCAAGAAAAGTGACGAAAAAACGGAACGGAGGAAGGGGGCAGCCGGGGGCCAAACCATGAGCGGATGTGTGCACCAGGCTGAGTTTCCATTTCATCCGCAATGTGGAGCTGCTGCTAAAGCACGTTAAGCAGAGGGGTGATATAGTAAGACCGCCCGTGCAAAAGCACTGAATCGTCACATTTCTAGATCTTCAATCTCAGGAATTACCACATGTCTAATTCTCCATTTTATTGACTCGTTTCTTTTATCATGGACTGTAATGACGTTATGAAAAGGAGGAATAACCCACTGGAATATGTGACTCTACTACCAGCCCCCAAATGCCATTCGACTGTTCTGGAAGACTCACACCTGTCCCAGTAGGGCTGCAATCAGGTAGGAGCGTGCTGGTGCAGACAGCTGGACAGGACCGAGGGACTGAGTCTCCCCTCCCAAATCCTAGATGGATGACTGCCGTATGCCTAAAAAGATCCCGCACAGATGCTCCCTCCCCACCCCTGCGCCTCGCCTCCAAGAAGGGGAAAGGCAACCAACCCTGTATTGAATGCTCACGTGGGGCCAAAAACTTTGTGAACGTTTCCTTTGCTGAGACCCCCCCTCGCCCCCGCCAACAATCCTCTGAGGAGGGACGATTACCACCCATCTGGGCCACACTCTTGAGGGCTGGGGGGATTGGGGGACTGAGTCTCCAGTGACTGAGTGCCATTCCCTGGGCACCATTATCACAAGGCACAGGGCCCATCGGAGAAAGCAGGCAGAGGAGCTAATCCAGCTCCTCATGCGCCCCTCCCCCCAAATCTCCGCCAAGTCTCTGCACGGGGAAAGGCTTTAAATGTAAAATTCCAGCCCGCCTCCAGGCTCTGTGCCCTCCCCCACCCACCCCGTGCGTGTATCACGCCCTCCACCCACGCACACCTCTCCAGGGCCTCTGCCAGCTGTGCCCTTTGCCGAATGTCACTCGCTGCCAAAGGGATCGCTTAGGTAGCCTCTAAGCAGCCCTGGATCTGAACAAGCTGGTTTGCTCTAGCACTGCCACCAGCCCCCTGAGGCCATGGGCCGGCCCCGCAGAGGTTCCAAGGCAGTGCCTCGGCTGCCATGGAGGCAGGGGACCCAACCGAGAAGGGTGCTCCGCAGACTGCAGAACGGACATCAAAAACCCCTAGCCCTCTCAGGGCCTCAGTTAAAAACTGTGCTTCGCTGCCTTCGTCATGGGGACATCCCACAGACTGAAAGCCCTGCCCTCTCTCCGTGTGTGCGACCCTGTCCGCGGCCGTGGCAGGCTCTCCAGGGCCGACGTGGGGCACGTGCAGACTTCTCAATCCCGAGCTATTTTAGCACGGCTGGGAACCGCTCTGACAGGCTCCACTCTTCCCTGCTCCCCCTTTTCTCTTAGGATCTATAATTGGGGACAGTACACGCCTAAGAATAGAATCACTGAGTTAAAGGGTAAAAGCACAATTTATAGCTGCTATGGTGAACTCGCTGCTTACTCTCCAGAAAGCACGCTGTTGGCGTTGCCAGCAATTCGGATCCAACAGCCACTGATTGAGCCCTGATTGCCATCCAGCGCGGAGCTGCCCCCTCCCCTTCCGTGCTCCTCCTTCAAGAGTGCACGGCCCTCTGCTCGCCCCGTTTGGTTGACAAGAAGACTAAGGTCGTGTCGAGTAAAGCCACCTGCCCCAACGCGCTATCACTGTCTTGAGTGATTTTTATACAGGGCCGGGAGAAGATTCTAAGTCCCCAAATCCCCCAGTTCTGCGGCGTCTGCTGAATTATTCAGATCTTTGAGTTATCCCACACAGCTACAACAGCTTTCACTTATTAAGATAACCACAGACCAGGGACTAGACTGCGTATTTCTTTGTTATGTAAACCAGCACATCCTCCCAAGTCCGTCGTCAGTGAGTCAACAGAAAACTGAGCAAGGCACGGATCTGCCCCATTTACAGATGAAAGGAATGAAGTGCAGAAAGTGACTTCCCTCAAGAGTCCCAGCTTATAAACTTATCCGTCCATAAATGGATCTGAACACAGGGCTGTCCCCAAAACCGCAGCATTTCACTGCAAGGCTAGGCTGCCCCGAACGGGTCACCAGGTGGGTGGCAAGGAAGGGGGTTTCCAGAGATGGCGGTGAGAAAAATCAGCATTCCATTTCGTTTCATCTTCCCTGGCTGTGGAGTTTGAGGAGTGCTGTGTTTATGTCAGGGCCACCCGACTAGCTGCATACAAATACATGTTCTTCTCTTCAGAGGGCTGCTTCCCATTCCACGAACAAGGAGCACAAGGATCAGCCCGCGTCCCCGCACAGGCCTCCAGCGGACGCCTCCAGCGGTGCCAGAGAGGGGCCCTCTCATCAGAGCCTGGGAGAGAACAAGAGGGCTTCTCTCAGGGCTAGCCTGTGCAGTGGGGCTGGAGCAGAAAGGTGACAGTTCCTAGAAAGCAGAAGGAGCTCCCCTTCTAAGGGCAAGAGCATCAGGATGGGAAAGAAGCCACAGGTTCAAGTCCCAGCTCTGCCAGTAACTCAACGTGTGACCTGGGGCAAATCAGTCTTGGCCTCATGAAGACTGATAAATTATAAGACAAATAACTTGATATAATTTTCAGTCTCCTCTGGAGGCGGCCAGCAAGATTTTAATAAAAATTGAATCACTTTAAAGGAAGGAAAAGAGTCAGCAGACCAAGACCAGACACCCGGGTACCAGATTACTTGCACATCGAACCTACTCTCTTAGAAGTCCTTCGCCTCAAAATGCACAGACAGAAACCCATAGGTTGGCCCTTTTCTGCCCTAAGGCAGCGGCCATTATAGATTCTTTCAGATGCCACACCAGCTCACGTCTTGGTAATACTGCAGGTCGAAAGCAGCCTGAGAAAGAAATCATTACCTCCATCATCAAGTAAGAATGCTATCATCTCAGGAGATCCAGAATTGACACAGGAGACCAATTCCAGCTGAATAGGGTTATGACTGATAAAGAAATGGGAGGGAGAAAAGGAAAAACCCACCCTGGCTTGCCTTCCTCACTGTCCTACCATTAGAAGGATGGGTCTTTTTCCTTGTCATCCTGCCAGTTGCTAAAGGGAGACCTCCCAGGACCATACCTGCCCTCTGGCACAAGCAGCCTGACCATTTTTACTAGGCGTCCATCAGTGAAATACAGGGAATCCCCAGGTGAGGAGGAAAAGCATCCAAGCCACACGTAACAAAATTCCTAAAGTCAAGTTTGGCTTTGCCAGAGAGGCTCTTTTCATTGTAACTTAGAAAGTCTCCAGGTGTTCACAGCTGGAAATGGTTCTAGGGCTCCTCTTGCTGGGGTTTATGGCTACCCTGGCAGTACATGAGGCGACCAAGATCTTCCAAGCATGCCAGACTCCAGGCACGTATGCGTCATTCCCCCCTCCTTTCTCCAATTGCTCTGGCTTCCCAGCCAGCCTTCCTCTTTGCTCCCAGTTCTTTGGAATCAAAGGAACTTTAAAAAAAATCAAGCTGCTTTGGGTGGGGGGAAGTGTCAATTTGTAAATTCCCTACTTGGCCCTGTCTACCTGCAAAGATACAGAAAAATCTAGAAGTAAAAGAAGAGGATTGTTGTTTCCCTTTTTAGTTTCCAGATGGAGCTGCCTCCCACCGGCTACCCACACACCCAAGTGGTTGATGTCACCATTGTGATTTTGGTCGTACCGTGCGGGTCCTGGGGCGAGTACCCCCATGAAAATCCACAAGAGTTAGCACATCTGAGAAAGCCAGAGACAGAAAGGAGGGAAGCAATGGGTGCCCGGCTCTGGAGATGTCCATGGAATCACCGCACAGAGGCCAGCAAGTGGACGCTTGTGCACACACGCCAGCTGGACTGCACCTCGGTCAGAGAGCCAGAGGCACCAAGCAGGCTGAGAATGATGCAGCCCCAAATACTGCCCCACAGGACCCTGGGGAAAAAAACCCCTTTGGCCATTTCCTAGGATGACAGGCTCAGAATTCATCAACCACACGGTCTAGAGGAGCCCAGCACTGTGCTGTGACTGGCCTGCACACACGGGAGAGAAGTTGCAGGCACCCAGCAGAGTTGCTGCTGAACACGAATGTCATCAGCAGGACTGTGCACCAGGCACTGGGTCTGCCTACCGAGAAGGTGGTGGTGGTGGTGGTGGTGGTGGTGAAGACGTGAAGGGAGACCTGGATGGGGACTCCAACCGGAACCACTTCTACTCGGTTTGTCAGCATTCCCACCACGGGCCGTGTCCTGTAAGCTGGACATTACATGCCTTCTTGACTCACAGTGCCTGTCTTCAGGGGACTGTCACTGTATTAGGTCACTAGTGCTGCCATAACAAAGCATTCAGACTGCAGGCCTTAACCACAGAAATGTAGGTCCTCAAAGTTCTGGAAGCTGGGGTCGCAGGTCAAGGTGTCAACAGGGTTGGCTTCTTTTCAGCCCTCTCTCCTGGCCTTGCAGAGGGCCGTCTTCCCCGTGTGTGCCTGAGTCCTAATCTCCTCTGCTTGTAAGGACACCAGGAATGCTGGATTAGGGCCACCTAGGTGATCTCATGTTACCTCAATTCCCTTTTTAAAGACCTTATCTCCAAATACGGTCACAGTCTGAAGTACGGGGTACAAGGTCTTAAGCTGACGCATTTTGAAAGGAACAAAATTCAACCCATTAACAGTCATTACCATCTTTATACCACTGAGGAACAGGACACACACAGGAGGGTGAAGCAGCTCACCAGAGAGCCACAGGTCCAAACAAAGTAAGATCTAACTTTATCCCCAGTAGTCACTCGCATCAAGCATGCCAAGACTGCTCTAGGATTAACATGGTTCTGTTGTTGGTTGTTGAGCCAGTAACTGCCTGTCAACATGACTCATTCTCCTCTACTCAGGGTTGTCTAGACACCATAGCTGTGCAGAGCTACCCATTCTCCATTGCAACGCACCAATTTTAAAAAACCTTCACTACAAGCCATTCAACTGTGGGATTACAACTCTCAGTTGCCCCCATGTGACTGAAGCCTGTTCTCCAAATTGGATTTCATGCTTCCTAAGAGCCTTTTGATGGTGCCTTGTGGAAACCCTTGCACATAGTGGTTTCCTGATCAATATCTGCTGAATGCATGAATGTATGTCTGAATGGATGGAGTGGTCGAGGTAACCTCAAAAGACCCTTCTTGGTTTTAATTAAGTTCCATGATTTTGTTCTGGAGGTAACTCATTGGGACTGCTGCTTGACAACAGAGGATTACATCAGATCCAAAACCACACCTTTCTTCTCTAAAGTGTATCTTCCTCCTACTCAGACAGCAGATCAGGGCAGCAGCACCCACAGAAACAATGCAGTGATAAGCTGCCACTGAAAGTAATGGCCTTGGTCCAGGTACAGAATGATGGAAAACCCCAGGACCAATTAAACTTTGCCCTTAGAATTAATCCCAACACTACTTTGATGTACTTTCTTCTCTTGCCAAACACTTGCTAGGTGGAAAAAAGAAGGAAAACTTCACAATCAGCATCCAACTCTACTGTCCCTGGTTCCTATCTGGAAAATGTCATTGTCCTTCAACCAATGTCTGTTTGAGTAGCTCTATGAGCAAAGAACTACGAGGGGCAGTTTCTGAAGCAGCAGGAGACAAGAGCTCATGACAGCAAGGTGTTTATAAGAATTCAAGAAGGTAAAAAAATACAAGAATATGGAATAATGCAATACAAATTGTATTAATATGTGTTAAGCCTTTGCAGAATACCCCAGAACAAGCGTGGCTAAGATTTTAAAGAATAAAGGATTCTCAGAAGAAAAGAGACAGTAAACCAAAGCATCAAATGGAAGACTAAAGCTGTAAATCTTGGCCTTGGCCCAACAAAATGGCTTGTTCTGGGTCTAATAGAGGACCATGGCTATGAACTGTCCAGGTATTGAGCAAACTAGGAAGAACCACAGAAAAAATTACGGGCCCAGGAGCTGGTACCATGTGCTAAGGAGTTTCAACTCGAGAGAGTTTAACCACACCCATTACCTTATTCAGTAACCTTGTGGGGTGAAGAACACAATGGCAGAGGCTGGGGAGCCTGAGGGGCTCAGTTGGCCAAGCGTTTCTTGATTTCGGCTCAGGTCATGATCTGAGGGGTGTGGGATTGAGCCCTGCATCCGGCTCTGTGCTCACCAGGGAGTCTGCTTGCCCTTCTCCCACTGCTCCTCCCTGTACTCACTCTCTCCCTAATAAATAAAAATAAAACCTTGGGGGGAGGGGAAGGATGGCAGATGCTAACTTGGTTGGAAAACCAAGAAACCTGGATGCCAAGCCAACCAGTGGACATGACCAGCGTTGGACCAGTAAGGATGCCGTCTCAATTGGAGAAATGGCCCTTCCCTAACATCCAAGCAGTCTTAAGGCAGGCAGGATTGACAGGTTATGGGACCAGAGGCCCTCAAGAGGAGAACAGCACAAGAGTGGACTGTTCACGGAGACCAGGGACCCGGTGGCTATGAGCACATCAGAATGACAGTCTAGCCACTGGGCAACTAGATGAACCACACACTCCTCTCCATGGTCAATGGGAAATTACCAGGAAATCTCAACTTGGCTCCAAGTGTGGTCAAGACACAGAAAGGAACAGCTACAGAACTGGGGGAAACCAAGAGTGGTTAGAGCCACAGCAGTTGAGAGACAAGGATGGAGAGAGGGAGGAAGTGTGTGTGTGTGTGTGTGTGTGTATCATACATCCTACTGAGGCCAACAAGAAAAGCTACTAACATACTCAGTCTTTTTTAAAAAAACAAAGTAGAAGCAACAACAGGGGGACAAAGAGCCAGTAACCTTGGCCTCTGCATTCCTCACCAGCCTCCACAAAAGTCAGGTTTAAATTATGTTCCTATGGCACCAACTCTACCACCTCCAGGAATTTTGCCTTGCATGGCAGGTGTACTCACAGATGGTATATCTTACATGTCTATAGAGCCGATGACTGCTACTCATTCACAGCCACCGAAATGCCTATCCCCGTGGCTAATTTGTTTTGTTTGTCCTCAAACTCTCCCCTTTATGAACCTCTTCATCTTGAGAGCAAAATCACATCACTTGAGGGCGAAGATTTGCTAAGAAGCTCAAAGCTTCATTTCACATCTATTTTCTTATAATTAATCAGTTTTATTTAAAAAGGAGGAGAGGGATAGATATATCTACAGACCAGGGAAAACGAATACAGCTTGGAGAACGATTATATATAATAGTCCCTGAAGGTTTAGCTGCTCAGATGATCATTAAAGAAATGGATGAAGTTGGTTTTTAAAAAGGTTCCAGCTCCCCCCTGCCTCTCCTGAATCAGATAAAGAAAAACAAGAGGACTATTTCCACTTCCTTCTGGAACTGCATTAAAATGTATCCCCAAACAGCCCTTCACTGCGAGTCGCCCCACCTCTGCCAGGCCTCCAGTGTATGAATGCAGGGCACCACCCCTGGCTGTTGGAAACACATCTCATACTGTGGTTTCGGTGGGGGTTTTTTGTATTTTTGGTTTTGGTTTTTTTTTTTTTTTTTTTTTTTTTAAGATTTATTTATCCGAGAGAGTGAGCATGCCTGTGAGGAAGGGGCAGAGAGAGAAGGAGAGAATCCTTTAGGCAGACTCCCTGCTGAGCGTGGAGCCCAGGATGCCACACGGGCTCCATCCCAGGACCCTGAGATCATGACCTGAGCTAAAACCAAGAGTCGGACACTTAACTGACTGAACCATGCAGGAACCCCATTGGTGGTTTATTTTTAAACACACCAGCCGGCGATATACGGCTGGAGACAGCAAACCAGCTGACACTGTATTAATCTGAGAGCTCCTTCATTATCTAGGTGATGGTTTTGTTTTAGGCTTTTTTTTTTTCCCTCCAGGTGTAAATTCCTTAAGTCATAAATAGGAAACTCATGGATCTGTTGGCTCTTCCTCTGTGATATTCAGTGTTTAAAAAACAAACCCCCCACCAGTTGGTAATGATGAACTGGAACATCTCGCACGACGGTCTAGGCAACTGGGTGACCGGCTCCCGCCTTTCTACTAAGTTGGCTATGACAGCTGAAAGTTCCTACCGTCTGACCACCGTGCTGACAGGCCAGAATTGAGGAAGTCGGCCTTGCCTGGAAATAATTAAAGTGTCAGCTCCAGAGTGAGACAAGGCAGAGTGTTCAAATCTTGGCTTCTCTACCCGTGCACCCTCGGGCACACCCCTTCCCTCACTATGCCTGTGGCCTCGTCGGTAAACTGGGAAAAAGCATTATATCTACTTTATGAGATTCAGTGAGCAAGATCCAACGGAGATAGACGACACCACACAATATGCTGGAGGAGACAAGCTGCAGCAACGGCTCTGATCGTGTAAATGCTAAATTGAGAGCTGTAATGGAAATCTACCAAACCAATCCAAAAAAAAAGGGGGGGGGGACAAAAGAAACCAGAAAAATAACCTACAAAGTCCAGGTAAAATGGATTGTGACATCATCTCCTACGGCTATCCATCTCGTCCTCACTCAGGCCTGTCACTGCCCCCGGGAAATTCTCCAAGGACCAAGCAACCACACACAGACCTCTGACCCATTCTGGTCACACTCTGGCCACCATGACACCCTGCATTCCAACCTAAGCCACCACAGATGACGCAAGGACACGGGGTGGCTACCTCAGGTGTACCGAGCACAGGCCCCTAAAGATGCACAGAGGTGGTGGTGGGAGGGCAGGAGAGGGGATCAGCCTCTCAGAAGCTCATTGCATCACCACCCCCTCTGACTCTGGGCTCAGCAGCCCTTCACTCACACTGAGCCACTCAGACTTCCGCAGGGGACCTGAGTCACTTTGTCTGCCCCCCCCCACCTTCTTTAGAAATCTGAACTCGGGCCTGAAGGAACCCCAGGGCTCCTGACTCCCTGCAGGCTCTCTCCTCTGGAACCCAAGTCACAGACAGTCCCCTCTCATCCTTAGAAGGCTTGCTGTCCGGAAGGGCTTGTGTGCAAGTGCAGAGAGAAGGGCAGAAGGCAACAAAGCAGAGAGGAAAGAGCCTGAATGGGAAACAGGAGACCCCAGTGCACGCTCGGCTGGCCAGAATCCTTGGGCTTCCATCCTTCATCTTTTGCGTGAGAAGTTTGGGCCACAGAGAATCAGAATTAAGGCTGTTCCTCTGAAATCCTCACTGGACACCACCAGACACTGAGGTCCGGAGAAAAGCAAGCAGTTGTAGGAGGTTAACTGGGCCACTTACTGGGCAGGTCAGCACTAGAACCCAGGATCCCCGCCGATCCCTGGGCTTTTCCCACATCTTAGCATCAGCGTATGTGAGACATTTCACCATCAGTGGGCCATCTTCTTTGAAGCCCACTGAGCCCTCCCATGGCTCCTTGGAGGTACAACAGCCCCCTGCCGATCTGCTGCTTTAAGCTCATGTTCCTAAGGCAGGCTGGTAACGCCGGGGTAACATCTGAGTGTTAACCAGACTCCACGTGGTTTCCCCAGGCCAGCTGAGCTCACGACAGCCCTTTACTCGAACTGCAAACAGTCTTCGATAGCTGTGCCGCTGTTGAGAACACCTGCAAACTTCAGCGGCCGTCACCTTGAGGGCTACGAATGGGGGGCTCCATTCCTCCAGGCCATCTGCTGCAGCAGGTCCAGGGTGGAACCCAGGAAATTGTATCTCAAACAAGTGCCTAGTTCAGAAATTTTCTCTCCGGAGCTTCCCAATCCAGCGACAGGACACGTGGCAAGGATCACAAGTCAGAACCCCGTCCACGACCCCAGGGACATCGGACAAGGCAGTCTGAGGTTGCCATTCTTTCCAGCACAGCTCAAATCGCTCATGTGGTCATAGACAGATGTCATGGAGAAAAAGACCCACACTGACAGACACGCTGTGACTCCC